>NW_005354255.1:1027520-1066514 GCF_000412655.1 Myotis brandtii | reverse complement strand
AAAGAAAAACCATCCACCCACAGCATACATACCCCCCCACCCCCACCCCCTGGAGTGGAGACAGGTGGGAGGGACTTGAAAAGAAGGAGGCTGGGTAGTCTCCCCTGGAGGCGGGAGCAGGGTTTGCATGCTGGGAGCCGGTGAGATCCTCTGGGGACTGTCCCCAGGGTGGTACGTTGTCCCCTAGGCTGCGTATTGAACAGAATTTCTCGCGGACCATCATGGCCTTTGATGTTGGGGGCCCCTTCTGTTTTGGCAATAGTGTACTGGCATTTCCTTCTGAACTGAGAGTGGAAACAGGTGTGCTGGTCGCTATCTTTGTGTAGCAAGTGAGGTTGGATTGCTCCAGGAGGGTTTTGTTAAAGATTTGGGCCCCCTCCCTCCAAAAATCAGGGCTCTGGGCCTTGCTCTTGGGTCAAAAAGGCCAGGTGGTTTGCCGAGGTGGGGGCAGTGTCTCAGGTGTCTGTGCTGGTGGTGGTGGCTGATTGGGGCTGGGGGAGGAGTACCTGGAAGCAAACAGGAAAACCTAATGAGGCTTCAGAAGTGGCTTGGCATTGATTTCACACTGGCTCCTCTGTTTCAGCAGAAATCGCCCACCAGGGCTCTTTATTGGGACCTCTGGCCAGGCAGGTTTTGTACACTTGGGACTCCTGAGTTTGGGGAGGTCTAGAGTGGGGTTGATTGTGGGGACCTTTTGCTCAGTGTTACTGAGCGGGATGAGGACCTAAAGTTCACTCAGGGACTGCTAGTTTGTGTAGAGATCAAGGGAGTTGGTCTTTTAGGAACCAGCCGAACTGCAGTTCCCCTGTAGTTTTTCTCTTGGAGAGCAGAGGCTCTCACCTGGGGATATCTGTGGTTGTCACACTGGAGATGCTCCTGGCAATGAGTGGGTGGGGGCCAGGGATGCTGTTCCAAACCCCAAGACAGCCCCTCACAGTGAATGACCTCACCTCAGTGTCAGCAGCGCGGAGGGCGGAGATCCTGGACTAAAGTTCAGACCGTGAGCCCTGGGAGGGCAGGGACTTTATTTCCAGAGCCTGCATTGTGCCCTGGCGGGGCTGGAGCTGGAACACGCTGCTTGAGTGGATGCTGAGGGCCAGGCCCGTTCTGGGGGTTGATACAGGGAGCCAGCAGAAAGGAGTGTTTGGTGGCCCCTTTCTGCCCCGAGAGCTCCTGGTGGTCTGGTTTCTGTCCCATCACAGGCCCCAGTGGTCTCCACTCTGCCCACTCAGCCTCCCTGAGAGTTTGGCCACTGCGGGGCCCTGCTTGTGCATGCAGACAGGAGCCAGGCAAGTCCTGAAGCTCCTCCCTCCAATGCACAGACATCTGTTGAGCACTGAGACTCAGTACGTGACCAAAGCTCCCCCTGATGTGCACTCTTGCCAGGACGTTTGTGCCCCTGACTGCCATACATCCTTGTGTTTTTGGCTAGTGCCTACTTTCCCTGCCTCAGTTTCCTCACGTGTGAATGGAATGACAGAGCACACTGAGCATTGCTTTACTTAACCATTCAACCAGTAAACATGATAAACGGTGCCCCTCCCCAAGTAAGTGGAATGTAGAATCCACTCTCCTGGCTTCCTGTGCATTCTATCTGTCCCTCTGTCTCCTTCACTGGCTCTCCTTCTTATTATCTTACTCATTAATTTTTGTTGATAACAGCTTTATTCAGATATAATTCTAATGCCATACAATCCACCCATTTAAAGTGTACAATTCGTGGTTTTCAGTATGCTCACAGGTGTGTGTATCCATCACCACTATCTAGTTCCAGAACATTTTCATCAGCTCAAAAAGAAGTCCCTTCCCCATCAGCAGTCACTCCCCATCCATCCCCCCAGCCTCTGACAGCCACAAATCTACTTTCTGTCTCTGGATTTGCCTGTTCTGGACATTGCACATAAATGGACTCACACACTATGTGGCCTTTAGTGTCTGGCTTCTTACTGAACATCATGCTTTCAGGGTTGTAATATGTCAGTGCTCGTCCCTTTTCGTGGCTAAATAATACTCCAGTATGGATGTATCCCATTTGTTTGTCCACCACAGTTGGTGGACACGAGCTGTTTCCACCTTTTGCCTATTATAAATAGAGTTGCTATGAACAGTCAGGAACAGGTTCTTGTGTGGTGGCCCTGGTTAATCTGTACTCAGATGCCTCTTTGCTCTTCTACGCGTGCTCCTTGATGACCTGCCTGCTTTTCACCCTTAGCTTCCTGTCCTCGTTTGCTGCTGGTGCCCAAAGCTTACTCCTGAACTCCAGGCCCACGTAGCCAGCGGCCAGTTCTCTCCTGAGTGTCTCTGTCCATCTCTCCTATGCATCTTGGGTTGAGTGTGTCCAGAAGAGGTCACTCATTCCTCAAACTGCCCACTCCCCCCCGCCCCCCTTCCCCTTACAACGCCAGCTTCAACACGAGGCCTCTCTTCTCCATACCCAACATCTTTTCAGGATGCCTACTTTCTCACCTGAACAGGCAGGCATCTGCTCCCTGGTTCCCCTGCTCGCCACTGCTGTCCCTGCCTCCACACTACACTCCGCTGGTCTGTAAGCCCATATCTGATCATTCCACTCTCGACTTCTGATCCCTTTCCCAGCTCCCTGCTACCACACAGTCTCAGGAGACTGCCCTCTTGGCCTTGCCACCTTTCCCTTTTTCTGCTACCAGTGCACTCCATGCTTCCAGCCTCCCCAGTCTGCTCACTGCAGGCCATTCTTTCTGGATCCCATGCCTTTTTGTACGTGCTCTTCCCAGACCAGATCGGATCCGGGAACTATTGCTTTGTGACTCTCAGGGCGGTCTGGTTCCTGTGGGGCATGTAGCCACTGCAGAAAGGACTAGGCTGTGTTTGCCCAACAAGGAGAGGCCAGCTGGGTGGAGGGGAGAAGGATGGTGGGAGCAGGGGAAGGAGTAGATGGCTGTATGGAGGGTATTTGTCTCTGCACTTTCTGAAGGGCTGGGCAGCTGGGAAAGGTTAGTGTTGGTCTATGGAGCTCACTGGTCTTTGGAAGCAACTACTTCCCTAAGGATTCCCCTAAACCAGGGGTCTCCACTGGGAGCAATGTCTGGAGACCTCTGTGGTTATCACAACAGGGGATGCTTCTGGCATTGAGTGGGTGGGAGCCAACGATGCTGCTCCACTCCCCACAGTGCCCAGGATGGCTCCCCAGAGAATGACCTGTCCCTGGTGTCAGCAGTGCTAGGGGTGTTGGGGGTAGAGGAAATACCCTGCCCTAAACATAATAGCTTTTTCCTTCTGCCACCCCCACCTTGGACCCATGGTTGGGAACAGCAGTAAGACAGACTGAGGAAGCACTTACTGATGTTCAGGCTACTTGTTAGGGGGTGAGCTCCCTGTCCCTGTAGGTGTGCAAGCAGATGCAGAGTTGTGGAAGGGCTTTGGGAACCTCATGGGGCTTAATCTGATCCCCTCTAAGGCCCCATCCAGTCTTGAGAATCGGCCCTTTGATATCAGTCACAGTTAGAATCACATAAATGATCATTAATCATTTGGGTGTGGTACTCAAGTTGATGTTCTTCCTTTGTGTGGGGTTTGCATCCTTCGGGCTGCAGCAGACCCAAATGGCCTTTCGGTCTGAACCTTTCACCAGGCTAAATGGGGGAGTAGGGGCTCATCTCCCTTTGGGCATCATCATCGGAGCTTAGAGCAGCAATTCTCACCTGGGGTGGGCATGGCCCCTGCTTCCAGCGGTGTCACCATGGGTCCAGAGAGGAGGTGTTGACAGAATTATCAGTCTCTGCTCTGTGAGCCCTGGGGGACAGTGACTTCAGGCCTCTACTTTCTGGCTCCTTGATCAGCTTCTAGGACCACCTGCACATGCTAGGTGGGAGTAAATAAATGAGTGACTGCATGCATGCTGGAATATGCTCCTCAGGGGCCCCCACCACAGGTCCCCAGAATAACTTGCTTTGGGATTCACATCAGCCGTCCAGGAAAGGTGTGTTGTCTCCCTACCGCATGCTTTTGCTTTCGTTAGCAGTGAGGGACCGCTCCCCTCAAACATCCCAGTTTCTGCTGCTTCTGTCGTGAGGCCAGATGCTGGTTTCTAGTCCAGAGTCCACATCTGTAAAACCACAGCCAGCCCTCCTGCCAGGCAGCCCTGTTCCTCCCATGTCCTTAACTGAGGACGGACTCTTAAGAACGGTGGTCCTTTTCACCTTCGTTGACTGCGTGGGAGGAGATGGGGCCACTACCTGGCCACTCAGCCTGCAGCTGTGACCAAGAGGTCATTGAGGCAGCAGCCGTGGCCACCAAGGCACCTTCCATGCCGCACAGCCCAGGAGTACTGCGTGATGGAGGAGCAGGAAGCAGGCATGGCTGGGACCTATAGTGGGCCTGTCACTAGGCCCATGGGAATAGCTACCACTTCCTAGCATCTCCTTTGGGTCAGGCACTCTGCTAGCTGCTTCACAGAAGTTGAGCCCAGTTTCAAAGCAACATAGGCAGTGTTATCCCTTATCCCCACTTCATAGATGAAGAGATAGAACCGGGACTCAGAGCCAGGTCTTCCCTCTGCAGAGCCTCCCTGCTCCACTGCACACGGCATAACTGGCTGACAGCTGGATAGTATGGGGGTGGGGGGAAAAATTTTTTTAATTGGAAAACAAATCTACAACTTGGAGTGGATTTGAGGCAAATTGTGCCATAAGCAGATTTTCTTTAAGTGACTAAACGTTTAAAAAGCAAGTAACAATAAAAGAAAATGTTTCTGTTACAGGACCAGCAGAACTAAAAAATAGTGTACGAGTACCTGGATAATACACCCGTTTTGCAATAGTGCAACTTTTAAGTACATATTGTTGACTGTCCATAGTCCACGCAGAGTTACAACTCCACACTTCAACAACATGCTGACAGTTCCTAAAGAAAACTACTTAAAAAGGCATAACCAGGTGTTCCCTCATTTGACCAACTCAATCTAACTTTCGATGTGCAGAAGGGCTTAGATATATCCAGAGTAAGCCACATGCAACATGTTACTTGATCAATTTTCTAAAATAAGGTTTCAGGACAATAACAGTAGGATAAAGGAAGAAAACATGGAGGAATGAAGTCCTAATTACTATACATGCATTTTTTTTGACAGTAGGGGGAACCTTTTACAGATAAGTTACAAACAAAGGAAAGGCAAATAAACAATTTTGTACAAGTAATTTAACACATTCTGTACAATATCTCCACTTTACTGTCATCATTTGTACAAACTCTTCATAGTTTACTTGACCATCACCATCAATATCTGCTTCCCTGATCATTTCATCAACCTCTTCATCTGTTAACTTCTCTCCAAGGTTTGTCATCACATGGCGAAGCTCTGCTGCACTAATATAGCCATTGCCATCCTTATCAAACACCCGGAATGCTTCTCGATCCCTGTCTGTGTCTTTCATTTTTCTTGCCATCATTGTCAGAAATTCTGGGAAGTCGATTGTGCCATTACCATCAGCATCCACTTCATTTATCATGTCTTGTAACTCTGCTTCTGTGGGATTCTGCCCAAGAGACCTCATTACAGCTCCCAATTCCTTTGTTGTTATAGTAGTAGTTCCATCACCATCCTTGTCAAATAGTGAAAAAGCTTCTTCAGTTGGTTGGTCAGCCATGCTGCAAGCGCTACCGGTCTCCCCGAGACGCAACTACACAACCACTCAGTTTGCTCGCTCCACTCCGACTCTGTATAGTATTTTGATTTGCTGTAGTGGAAGGGAGGGAGCCTTAGGCTGGACACGGGCTTGCCTTACCTGCGGCAATAGAACAAGGTCAGAGATTCCTCTCCTAGCCTCCCAGATCCAACGTGAGCAGAAAATTGGACAACTCCTTGTTTCTGATTGGATCTTTCTCATATGGGACTTCTCCAACAACCCCTTAGAGAATTGCTGGGAATAAGACGACAGCCCCTGGACTCCTAGCAAGATCCCCCACCTTTCTCAGAGGAAGGGGCTGGTTCAAGGCCCACAGGTAATCTGGGGGTGCTTTGAGTCACCTCCCAACCTCCTGGTTCCTTCCCTTGTGTGCACTTTTCTCTGGAGATTTAGGGCCTGTGAAAGTCTGTGCCCCAAGATGACAGTTCCCAGGGACCCCCATTCATTTGTCATCATGACCCCTAATTGGATGATTCCTGCAGGAAGTGCTTGGTAGAGATTCACATGTGATGTAATCCAGGGCAGTCCTTTCAGCTTTAGACTGCTGGCTCGCTCCATACTGAGCCTGGGACCCTCACCCATGGGAACATTGTGACCTGAGCAGTCATGACAGGTAGAGTTCCAGTCCCAACTCCACCACCCACCAACTGCCAGGGCCCTGAGTTCCTTAGTTTGTGAAATGGAGAGATGGGTCGTCCCTGGGGACAAAATTAAATAAAGCATGTTGAGTGCTTCGAGCTGTGTTGGCTCATGGAGGGGTGCAGGTGGAGTTTGCCACCATGTTCTGATGATCTCCTCACGGGGCCAGGAGCAGTGTCCGTTCATCCGGGACCCTGCTGCCTGCATAGGACATGTCCAGGCGGGTGATCACAGGCTCCTGCTAGAGGCTTTCCTCACTCTCCTTCTCCATATCCCTCGTGCATAGCAGGTGCCACTTGACCCCTCTCACTATTGGCTGGTGCAACTTCTCCAAGGGACGATCGCCCCACCCTCACCTGGGGGTGATTCTGCCCTCAGTGGACACTGTCGATGGCTGGGGCATTTGTGGTTGTCACAGTTGTTTCTGGCATTGAGGGGTGGGGACAGGGATGCAATTCAATCCACCATGGTGCCCAGGTGACCCCCCCACAGAGAATGACTGGATCCCAGGGTCAGCAGTGCCGATGGTGTAACCCACCTCATAGGTAGCACACCCAGACCACAGCCTCAAAACACTGAGTCATGGCCCGGCTGGTGTGGCTCAGTGGTTGAGTGTCAACCCATGAACCAGGGGATTATGGTTCAATTCCCAATCAGGGCACATGCCCCGGTTGCGGGTTCGATCCCTGGTGGGGAACGAGCAGGAGGTAGCCAGTCTACGATTCTCTCTCATCGTTGATGTTTCTTTTTCTCTCTCCCTCTCCCTCCTTCTCTCTGAAATAAATAAAAATATATTTAAAAAATACTGAGTCATGCAAGATGTGTCATAGGAATGTCTTCTTTTGGCTCTTTAAAGAGCCTTACAAAATATAAAAAACAGTGAGGACCAATTTTTCGAGATAAGCAAGATCTTGAAGGCCTTGAAACTTGGCTTCAGGAAGCAGAGTGCTCTGATCCTGGGGGCCTTGGGCCTGCTGTGAGCTCATAGGATGTGTGCCCAACCTGTATCCAGGCCATACAGGAGGCCCTGTGTACCTACAACACGCATGTCCCTTCTTGAGGAAGCCTCTAAGACAGTGATGGCGAACCTATGACACGCGTGTCAGAGGTGACATGCAAACTCATTTTTTTGGTTGATTTTTCTTTGTTAAATGTCATTTAAATATATAAAATAAATATCAAAAATATTAGTCTTTGTTTTACTATGGTTGCAAATATCAAAAAAATTCTATATGTGACACGGCACCAGAGTTAAGTTAGGGTTTTTCAAAATGCTGACACGCCGAGCTCAAAAGGTTCGCCATCACTGGGCTAAGATGATCATGACGTGCTGCATGTTGTATGATTGGTCGTGCCCAGACAGGCTCTCCACCTTATTTTCTCATTTGTGAGGTGGGGAGGCCAGGGGGTGACTTGGTAGAGTTAAAGCTCCCCTCCCTTATTGTTCCTCACATGGGACTCCGCCTCTCACTGACTTCAGCTGGAAAAAGGACTCGCAGGTATTGGCACAGGATTGTCTTCAGTCCCCTTTAGCCCTGCTAGCTCCAGGGTTAGCCCACACAAGCACCATTGTCTTACTCAGCAGGTAGCACTCTATGGTCTGGCCCTATACAGGTGTCCGGGCACTTAGGACATGGGCTGGGTCATTCCCTGTGGGGACCATCCTGGGCACTGTGAGGGGGTTGAGGAGCATCCCTGTCATGAGACCACAGTGTCCCCTGGGGGCAGTCACTCCAGTGAGAACTGCTGGTTTAAACAGGTTAGAGCAGCCGTGGGCAAACTACGGCCCGCGGGCCGGATCGAAATGAATAAAACAAAAAAAAAAGACCATACCCTTTTATGTAATGATGTTTACTTTGAATTTATATTAGTTCACACAAACACTTCATCCATGCTTTTGTTCCGGCCCTCCGGTCCAGTTTAAGAACCCATTGTGGCCCTCGAGTCAAAAAGTTTGCCCACCCCTGGGTTAGAGCAGCCTGTTTTCCCTAAGTATCTGGTGAGTGGGAACCATGTGTATCCTATAGGAACGGTGAGGTTCGGGTAGCCAGGAGTGGCAGGGACAGCCCCCTCAGGAGGGTGCAGCAGGCCACTGGGCAGGTGGTTGGAAACAAGGGCCCTGCTCCATTGCTACCTGTTGACTGAAAGCATGCACATTCGGATTGCCCGGGAAGACAGCCCCCCGGGTTGTCAAGAATCCCTGACATGTAGCCCTAGCCGTGTGGGGACCTCATTTCTGCCCTTTTAGGTGACTGGGGTTGTGCCCCTTTTCCAGAGGAGCAGGTTGAGGCTTGTCTGAGGCAGCGGCAGAAGGTAGGCCTCCTGATTCTTCATTCTGGGGGACCCTGGGAAAAGGAGACCCTCCTCTTTAGGGCTGGCCTGGTGGGTGAGTGAGACCCCTAATGACAGTACCCTGCAGAGGGAACAGTAATAGTAGGAAGCCAAGCAGCCAGGGCTTTGGCCACCTCACCAGACCAGGGACACCAGCCTACAGTTGGCACCCTTCAGGGCAGCAGGGCAGGTACCTCTCCAGGGCCAGAGTTCTCGCACTGCCACTGGCCCCATCCTTACCACGCCCCCCTTCCCCAATCACAAGGCCTTGCGGATTGTCTGTGCTAAGTGACTACTTGTTAACAGAGAACTCCTTACTTTCTGTAACATTCATACGGCAAAGGCAGCACAATGTTCTGGAGCACAGCCAGTGCTGCTCCTACCACTGAGACTCTTCCACTCGGGCCCTGGACTTACGTAGTTCAACCTCTCCCCTGCTGGCTTATTTCTTTGAATAGCTAACATGTTCCCTTTCACTGATTTCAAGAAGTACCAAATTATGAGCCAGGGGAAGCAAGGCTTCCTCTTTCTCCTGACCCCCATCCTCTAGTTCAGCGGTTCTCAACCTGTGGGTCGCGACCCCTTTGGGGGTCAAACGATCCTTTCACAGGGGTCGCCTAAGACCATCCTGCATATCAGATATTTACATTACAGTTCATAACAGTAGCAACATTACAGTTATGAAGTAGCAACGAAAATAATTTTATGGTTGGGTCACAACATGAGAAACTGTATTTAAAGGGCCAGAAGGTTGAGAACCACTGCTCTAGTTCCATTCCCCAAGAGCAACCTCTGCTACAAGTTTGTTCTCCAGCCTTCCAGAAATTGCTCATCCCCACAATGCTGTTCTCACAGGCAGCGGGTCCCCAAGACCTTCAGGCCTGCCCTTTTTACTTCAGTGTCTCCTGGTGGGGAAGAAGTCCTGCCCTTAAGGTAGCGCTTGGGTCACTCCTCATGGTCTCTGCTCTCCTAAGCTGTTTGTACAGAACAGCTTTGTACACGAGGTTTTGCACACACACGCCCAGAGTTGCCAAGGGCAAATTCTTAGAAGTAGAAACACTGCATCAAAAAGGATGTGCTTTTTTAGATTTTGCAAGCAGTTGCCAAACTGCCTTCCAAGCTGCCTTTCTTAGAAGTCGTACTAGTTTCAGCTGCTGCCAGCAGTGCAGGCGAGCAATCCCTATGTATCCGTGGCAAGGGCGTGTCACCTAATCTCAGAATCACTCAGGGCGCGGAAGTGGGAACCGCCTTCTCCAACTGTGAGTGAGGACGAGTACTTTTTCCAGGAACAGTTATTCATGTCCTATGCCACTTAGGTCTATCTTCAGGGTAGTAGATTTTTTTCTAGTTGTCTTTTTTTAATTGATATTTAGAGAGAGAGGAATAAAAGGGAGAGCGAGTGAAAAAACATCAACGTGAGAGTGAAACATCATCGGCTGCCTCCTGCAGTCCATCCTGGGAGTTGAGCCCGCAACCCCGGCATGTGCCCTGGACAGGATTTGAACCAGCAAACCTTTTGGTGCATGGGATGACACCCAACCCACTGAGCCACACCGGTCAGGGCCCTAGTTATCTCTTTAAAACATGGTGTGTTTGCCTTGCAGACACTTTTCATTTCTCTGGTGATGAATTGACCAGACTTTTCTCTTACAGCTTGGGAGTCTTTGCTCTTCTGTGGTGCAGCAAGCAGCAATCTTGGAGGAGGGTCCCCAAGCTGAAGTTCGGTGTCCCCTGAGGTCCCAGTCCTTGGACTGAGGTGGCCTTCAGCTTTCTGGAATGAGCCAGTCTGCACACTGGCCGAGCTCCAGGCCTTAGTTCCAAGGTCAGGCTGGAGCAGGGTCTCTGGGCTGGTGGGCAGGCCTGGTTGTGTGTTTGTATTTCCCAGGTCACGTGGTTTGGGTGTGCATTTGTGCCTGATTGGACCTGCTAGTTATCACTCTCTTGAGATCTTGGTCTGTGTCTGCCGGGACTGACCGACAGACCCTGAATGACGGATGAGTGATTACTCTGACACATGTTTCGGTGGAGGAGAGGCTAAGGGACTGGTTGGCATAAGGAGCCAAAAACAGCCTTGATTGCCTGCCTCCTTAGGCTTTTATTGTAACAACAGCTTGTACTAAAATTAGCTATTAGATGCTATCAGCAGGGTAAGCATCCTTGAGGAGACACATGTGTCTGTAGTGTCTTTTAATCAAGGACATCTCTAAGTAAACACCTGGGGGCTCAGACTTGTTTGGAAAAGTCAAGGCAGTGTGTGCCACCTTTGGCAAGGTCCCCCAGAGACCTCTGACCTTTCAGAGAATCCTTACAGACTTTCCAACCAAGTCCCATGCTTCCCCACATGTACCCATTTGTCTGTCTACCTCCACCTCCTCATTGAGAAAACCTGATGTGTGTGTGGGGGGGGGGGGTGCTTCTGAAGGTAGCGGGTCAATTTAGAAACAAGAGCGACATCCCTGCTGGCCAGCAGGAAGGCTCACCCCAGGGGATGTTAACCTGCATTTACCAGGTCAGAGCCTGGGACGAGTTAGTTCTGGAGCCCTCCCACCGTGCTGGCATCCCATGGGTCCCTCCGTGGGTACCTGGTCTTGGAGAGACATCCCAGGCTGGGTGCTGGGATCCAGTGCCCCCTCCACTCCCTCCAACTTGCCTTTACTTTGACAGCTGAATGTTGGAGCCACTTTTAAAATGCTTCCTGGTACCAGGTACCACCACCCAAAATTGTTCTTCACCTAGTTCCATGTTTCTGGTTTGCTGCTTCTGATATACTAGTAAAAGAAGCTCAGGAGGGTGGGACCATGTCTGTCTCCTTGCCTGCTTAACCCTGGTACCTGCCTCAGGCCTCTGGGCAGACAGTCAGCAAATGTCCCTCTTGGCAGAATGAAGACCCACTGCCTCTCCGGCAGACTAAGGGATCTTGGAACTCAGGGGGGTGGGGAGTGGGGTTATGGAGAGAGGGGATGATGGAGACAGGAGGATTGGTTGGCTATCCACAGTGGGCCACATGGGACTGGGCAGAGAAAAGGCCTGTGTTGAGCACAAGCACCTTAGGAACCCTCTCAGCAGCCACCCCCCAGAAGGATCCATGAAGGAAGGCCGCAGCATGGTCACTGCCTTCTCTGCCCTGCCCTAGTGTGTGTCCTGCAGCTGCTATAACAAGTCACCACAAACTTGATG
The DNA here is from genome assembly GCF_000412655.1 of Myotis brandtii. Taxonomy (NCBI): domain Eukaryota; kingdom Metazoa; phylum Chordata; class Mammalia; order Chiroptera; family Vespertilionidae; genus Myotis; species Myotis brandtii. Next base: position 1,054,704 of record NW_005354255.1, on the reverse strand, counting down.
GCTTAAAACAACAGAAATGGCCCTAGCTGGTTTGTCTCAGTGAATAGTGTTGGCCCATGGACTGAAGGGTCCCAGGTTCTATTCCTGTCAAGGGCATGTACTTTGGTTGCAGGCTCAATCCCCATCCCTGGTTGGGACTAGTGCAGGAGGCAGCCACTGGGTGTGTCTGTCTCACATCGAAGTTTCTCTCTTTGTGTCTCTCCCCTTCCCTTCAATTCTCTCTAAAAAGCAATGGAAAAATATCCTCGAGGGAGGATTAGCAAAAATGAAAATTAAAAAACAAAAAAAGACCCGAAAACCCACAAAATTATCTCATAGTTCTGGATATCAGAAGTCCAACACGGGACTAAACTCAGGTGTGGGCAGGGCTGGTCCTTCGCGAGGCTCCAACAGAAAATCATTTCTGGCCTTTTCCAGCTCCTAGAGGCACCATATCCTGGGCTCTCGGCCCCTTCCTCCACCTTCACAGCCAGCAGCACAGCCTCTTTCATCATTCACTCTGACCCTGATGCCTCTCTTATAAGGACTCTATGTTGACACTGTGCCCTCTGGGGAGTCTAGGATCATCCCCTATCTCAGGGGCCTTGATTTAATTTTATCTGCAAAATTCCTTTTGCCACATGAGGTGACATGTCCACGGGTCTAGGGACTAGGGCCCTACACATGTGGGCAGTCTGGAACCTCTCTGGCCCTCAGGAGCCACATCTAAATGGTGAGATGCTTCTGTAAGTGGCCATACCAGAGTGTAAGCGGGCAGACAGGGGCAACTGATCTGCTGATGACAGGAGGGTGTGCCACTCTGGACATTCCTCTGGACTCAAATTCAGCACACCACCAGCTGTATGGCACTTCGCCTCTTAACTCGTCCTGGGAAACCTGTCTTTCACTCTGTCTCTGAGATGACTGCAGCATTCTGGGCTCTGCTTAATTTCTGATGTGCAGAGTGCATCTAAGCTATTGTTGGGGGCCTGCTATCCTGAAACAGACGAGCCCTGCCGGCCTCAACGTGGTGCCATTGATCTGTGAATGGAGGTGGTCTCCAGGGGAAGTGAATTCTTCTGGGCCAAGAGGTTTAGATGACCACCCATAGCGTGACCCGTCCCCGATATGAGGCCCCTAGGGTTTTTTCCTGGGGAGAGTGAGCTGCTGACTTTGTCTGGAATAGTTCACTTTCAGCAACAGTATGTTTGGAAGCCATGGGGAGAGGCAACTGCTAAGCACAGGGACCAAGACATAGCCTCCATCCACCTTATCTCCTGAGAGCTCGCTGGTGGGTGGCAAATGAGGCCCAGGCAGGGCCAGTGGGGGAAGTTAGCCAGCCTCTCTGAGCTTTTTTTTTTTCTTGTCTGCAAAGTGGTGGGTACAGCCAACTGGTCCACATCTGGGAAAGTGCCCACTGCCTGTTGGAACTACTAGAATGGAGCCATGGCTACTCCTTTTGTGTCTAGCCCCCTGTAAACCCCACTCACAGGATGCTCGGTCAAGGTGGACCTAGAGCTCAGTTCTGTTTGCATGCAGCCTGGTGCAGTGGTCGAGATGATTTGGGCCTCCCCTTGGGAAACTGTCCTTTTGAACAGGAGTCTCCACCTGGGACAGACTCTCAGGCAGGCACAGACATCTCTGTGTCCCAAGTACAGCTGTGCTGCCACAGGAGTGGTCAAATGTGGGGAGGGCACATGTGAGTGGGGAGGGGTGTTGTGGGGCAAGGCCTGGGCTTTGGGGAGAATCTGGAGGAGGAAGGGAGGCGCAGGTACATTCTGGGGCAAGCCAGTGGGTGGACTGTGAGCTAGGCAGGGCCAGGCCAGGCTGGCAGGAAGTGGGAGGAGGTGGAGGATGTGGCCCCAGGCCCCAGAGAGGTAAGGAAGGCCTGAAGCCATCATCAATCCCTCCAGGAGACTGTCCTGTGGCTACAATGGACCAAAATGTGTCTGGGGACCTCTGTTACAGCAGGGGAGGTGGGGGGAGCAGGAAGGATGTAGCCAAGAAGGGATGGCGGCTCCCAGAGGTTTACCCAAGATTGAGGGGTGCTGAGGTGCTGCGGTCCTACTTTTCTCATCAAAGCTGGTCTACTGAGGTGGGGACTGTGGGGCTTGGGGCTCCAAGCTAGCACAGGCTCACGCGAGCCCCAGGGTGTGGAGGGAGGGCCATGGGCACACTGGGGGTGTTGCTGCCCCTCACTCAGTCTTCACATCCTCATCTGCATGAGGGTGTGAGCACCTAGTTCATGCTGCTGTGTGGAGGGAGCATGAGATAAAACATGCAAGCTCACTAATGTGGAAGGTGGCGGGAACACACTGTGGGAACCAATGGCTGTGTCCTGCGTTTTGACCAAGCAACTGGCTTCGGGACTGGGCCACATCAAGGCATTCCCGTGTGTGCGGTAACGACATGTGAGGGACAAGTACCTGGCGGGCTAGAGCTGGTGCTTCAGCCACACAGTATGCCTGGTCTCTGTGATGGGCCAGGAATTCATCAGAGAGGTCATTTGGGGATTTGAGAATAGAACTGAGGCAGACCTGCCTAAATATCTCAGAGTGTGGGCCTTAGGGCTCCAGCCAGAGGAGTAGAGGGACAGTGACTGCCAGGGTTCCGGGGCACAGGGCAGGCCCACAGCAAGAAGCTACAGTCTGCCGAACCCCTCTGTGCCAGGCTCTGTCCTGGAAACCTGCATTGCCCTCCGTGCTCTGCAGTGCCTTGAAGGGAGGCAGGACTGGCAAACGTTTTCTTCTGAAAGCAGCCAGAGTATGGCTGTGGGTCTGGTTTGTCCCTGGGCCCCAGTTTGCCATTCCTGCCATAAAGAACAACCCTTCTTTCTGAGGCTGCCACTCACTTCTGCCCCATCCTGGAACGCCCAAAGCCCTTTCTTCCTCAGATCTGCTCTCCCCTCTGTGGAATATTGTCCTCCAGCCTCCTTTTGCTGGTGATCTCTCACTCCGCTTCCTCAGAGAGGCCTCCCCACATTGGGTGGAGTTCAGTGGGAGCTGGGTAGAAGCTGGAGGCCAATATCCTTGGGTCACAACCTGGTCTGCCTGGCCCTGGGGCACAAGTGCCTGCATAGGGCCTGGGGCCCAGTCAGCTCTGGCAGACTCCTGGGAAGTGTATTGACCCTCCCTGGTACAGCCCCAACCCATGCCCAGCCCCATGCCTCCTTCTTGGGGGCAGGGGCCAAGGAGCCAGGGAAATGGTTCCTTGGATGGCTCCTGGTCTTAGAGGATCCGAAGTAAGAAGGCAATGAGATGGAGGTCTGAGTTGGAGGAGCGGGGGACTTGGGGTAAGCCCTTGGGGGTCAGGGATAGGGGCAGCCTTGCCCTAACCAGGACAGCAGTGAAGGGTCCTGTCAGAAGGTCCCCGCAGAGGAAGCAGAGAGGAGTCCTGTTTGTCCAGGTTGTATCTCCCTGTGACTTCCAAGGCCTCTGGGGTATGGCCACGCCTGAGCTCTGGGCTCCTGGGAGGGAGGACCTGCCATACGGTAGGGCATTCCTGAAAGCGGTTCTGTGGTCACCGGGTGGTGGTGAGGGCTGCTGCCCACTGGTGCTGAGCTGTCCTGCCCTTCCTGCCCCAGGCTGACTTTGGCTGGCTGAACTTGGGGGCCTGACTTGGCCGGCAGCCGTACCTGCCCTGCCTCACCATGGACCAGGACTATGAGCGGCGCCTCCTTCGGCAGATTGTCATCCAGAACGAGAATACAATGCCGTGTGTGAGTAGCCGGGGGTCTCCCCTGCCAGTGCTGGCCTGGCCCGGTTGGAGCTGGTGGGGAGATGGGGTGAGGGTGTGGTTGGCCACAGGGCTTCTGCCCTCAGCAATAGAGGGAGGTGCTGTGCAGGGGAAAAACACATCCTCCCCCAGAACTCCCTCATGACGGCACCACAGCCACCAGAGCTGCAGTGCACCTCCCCTCCTCCTGCTGGAGGCCCCTTATTTACAGGGCCTGTGCCTGCTGGCCTGCAGGGGGCACCAGCTCTTCTCTTGGGCCGTAGTCAGGACTGACTGGGGGATGAGGGAATGTGAGCCACCTTCCCATTTTCCCAGCAGGGCAGTCAGTGAAGGGCCCAGCAACACAAAGCTGGGGTTCAGCCCTGGCCCCACAGCCTGTGCAGGAGAGTTGGCCTGGGTTGGCCAGGCTGATGTGGGAGGGGGTCAGAGTACTGGGACCCAGGAGCCGATGGGGCAGGGGTGACCGGGCTAAGGGGTCTGGGGAAGATCCTTCTGGTTTTGCCGGCAGTCCTTGGCTTTTATATCCATCACTTCAGTCTCTGCCTCGTTTTCATGTTCCCTTCTTTTCTGTGTCGGTATCTCTGACTCTAATAAGGATACCAGGCATTCATTTTAGAGCCTAGGACTTCAACATATGCTTTTGGAGGACACAGTTCAACCCACAGCAGATCGCTTATAGATAAGGACATTCACCAGATAATCAAGTTGGGGTCAGAGGGTTGGCTGGAAGCTGTGCGCCCACCTTCACATCTCGGTTCGGGTGGTTGGGTTATTGTTCTCTGGGAGAAGATCTGTCCCATGTGCAGGAAATCGAGGTGGCAGGGCAACAGGTTCTCAGTGCTCAGGGAATAAACTTTCAACTTTCTGGTCCTGTGGTCGCTTAGAAATATAAAGCCACCTTGTAGTGTGCTAATGTCTTGGGCTCTATTGCTCCTTGGCCTCTTTTTGCCTCACAAAGCTGCCAGCAGGTCCAGCATATGAGTTATTTACCCAAATGTTTTACCTCTGCCCTTGGGTTTCCAAGATTGAACCCCTCGGTCAGTGGCTAGAGACCAAAGGCAGCAGGCAGGGTGGGTGGGTCAGGCTGTGGCTCTGAAGCACCCAACCCCACCCTGCCATCCTTTTAGGTCTCAGAGATGCGGCGGACCTTGACACCTACCAACTCCCCCGTGTCCTCCCCCAGCAAGCATGGGGACCGCTTCATCCCCTCAAGAGCGGGCGCCAACTGGAGTGTCAATTTCCACAGGATCAATGTGAGGACAGAGGACCCCCAATGGGAGGGTCAGGCGAGAAGCCTGGAGCGGGGCCACGCCATTCTGGCTCACCCCTCCTCCCTCTTGCTCCTTCCCTCTCCCGCAGGAAAATGAGAAGTCTCCCAGCCAGAACCGGAAAGCCAAGGATGCCACCTCGGACAATGGCAAAGGTCAGGAGTCAGGGCCACAGACACCCTCTTTCTTTCACCCCCTCACCTGGTCCCACCCCAGCCTCTCATTGTGTTTGGTGCCTGCAGATGGCCTGGCCTACTCAGCCCTGCTGAAGAATGAGCTGCTAGGGGCCGGCATTGAGAAGGTGCAGGACCCACAGACGGAGGACCGCAGGCTGCAGCCTTCCACGCCCGAGAAGAAGGGCCTGTTCACGGTGAGCCTGCCAGCCATGCCCACACTGACCGATGCTTCCTGCTGGGGATAGAGGTCCCTCTCCTCCATGACTGATCCAGGCTCAGCCCTCATCCCTGGCCTCCTGTGCTGTGTGGAGGCTCCTCCAGGAGACCAGTCTCAGCCTCCCTAGGCTCCTCCTCCTCCCCCCACACACCAGCCCTGCTGGGGGCCTTGAACCCCAGAGAGGGTGGGAGAAGGCAGGGCCAGGCCCCTTTAGCCCCGAGGCTTGCCCTGTGGCCCTCCTGGGCATCTGCTGAGACAGAGGTAACTGGGGCAGGTGCTCAGGTGCAGGGTGAAGGGACAGTGGCCTCAGCAGAGCCGCCCCAAAGAGCATGTCCAAGCCATCCCGGGTCAGGGGGGCCCCTGGCAGTGTTGGAAAGAGCCTGACTTCTAGTCCCTCAGGATGGCTGTGAGGGGGCTGGAGCATGCTGGCAGTCACACCAAGCAGGGTCCTGGATTGCTTTTCTGAGTTTCCGGAACCCAGGACACCCCTAGTTAGAGGTCTTCCTGGTTAGGGCGAGTAGCACCCTCACTCTTCCCCCCAACCACCAGGAGCTCAGGGCACCCAAGCTTTGGGTCCTGAGCTCTGGGACCACAGTGTCCACTCAGTGGGTATGTGTCCACGCTCCCTCCAGTATTCCCTCAGTACCAAGCGCTCCAGCCCTGATGACGGAAATGATGTGTCTCCCTACTCCTTGTCGCCAGTCAGTAACAAAAGGTGAGTTCGGGGTCTTTGAGGGCGGGGACAGGGCAGGGTGAGCAGCCGGGCAGTACATGAGAGCTGCAGTTAGTCTTAGGACCCCTCACTGGGGCACACTGTCAGCCTGAAGGTTTTGGGTCCAGACTGGGGGAGAGGGGAGTCAGGGAGGGCTCTCTGGAGGAGGTGCCAAGCAGAGAGGATGGTGTGGCTGTTGAGTCTTGGGGTGGCCAAACACCCAAGGGCAAAGGGCCTTGTGTCCATGGGGTCACCCACAGTTTGGGGATCATGCAGGCAGAGGGGCAAGGTGAACGGGAGAAGATATGCCAAGAACTAATGTGAACCAGGGGTAGTAATATTAGCCAAAGAGTAATGATAACCACATGGCTGATTGACAGAAAATCACCATCTTGGGCTCTCCCCACAGTCAGAAGTTATTGCGATCCCCACGGAAACCCACCCGCAAGATCTCCAAGATCCCCTTCAAGGTTCTGGATGCACCTGAGTTGCAGGACGACTTCTACCTGAACCTGGTGGACTGGTCATCTCTCAATGTGCTCAGTGTGGGGCTGGGCACCTGCGTGTACCTGTGGAGCGCCTGCACCAGCCAGGTGGGTGCTCCAGTGCCCATAAGTGTGTGTGCAGGTGCTTGTGTGTGTGTGTGCCTCAGGGGTGTGGGGTGGCTTCCTCTAGTCATTGTGTCAGGCTGGCCCATGTGAAGGGTAAGTGTGGCTGGGTGCTCCAGAGCCTGGGGCAGCACCTGGCCAACCTCTCACATCTGAGGCCCACCCTCCACGTACAGACTGGAACTCGGGAATAGTCGGCAGGTGTGAGTGGAGGCCCTTCTGCTGTGGGCTGTCTCCTGTAATGACCAGTAGTCCTTGCTCTCTACCTGAGTTCTGCCTCTGCCTGTGTCTGCGGAGGAGGGGAGATGGGTGTTCAGGCCTGGCTGAGCCTGGGGGCTGCCCCACCCCACCCTCAGCACTAACTCTGAGGTGCTGCTAGGCCCACCATGGGCTCAGACACGCCTGCCAGGGTGGGACGTTTTCAGAGATTAATGCAAGTGGTGATGCCCCCTAGAGAGGGCTGCCACCTGTTGGAAGCACCCCCAGGTGTGTGATGCCCTCGTCACCTCCCCAGCACCCCTCCCCAGACTTTCCAGTCACTCATCCCTGTGCTGCATGTGTCCCCTTGCAGCCTGCAGTCTCCTGGGCACCCCAGCATCATTATCTCAGGTCCCAGCATTAACACCAGTGCCCATAGGCTGAGGTGTGACTGAATGAATAAACAGATGCATGAACGAATGGACAGGGGGCCTTGAAGGATCAGTGGGCAGCACGTCAGCTCACACCGACCGCTCCCTCCTTCCCCCAGGTGACCCGGCTCTGTGACCTCTCTGTGGAAGGGGACTCGGTGACTTCCGTGGGCTGGTCTGAGCGGGTTAGTATACAGGGTTCATTCCTGGGCTGGGCAGGGGAGGTCTGACTGGGCCTTGCTGGCAAGGGTCCTCGGCAGTGTTTGGGGGCCTGGGGGACCCAGAGCGATGTCTGCATCCCGCCTGTTCCCAGCCTGGCAGAGACTGTGACAGTGACAGGGCTGCTGGCAGGTCCCCCCACAGACATAGAGTTGAGCGCAGTCCCTTCAGAGCCCCAGCCTTCACCCCAGCCAGGGCAGGCCAGGCTCAGGCAGGCAAGTTCACACATTGAAGTGCATGGGTCTTACATGTGCGTTGGCTGATTTTGACAAACCCATGTGTTGTGTAATCATCTCCCCAGTAAGTTCCAGGACAAGGTGGGTGTCACTTGATCAGAAGGGACATGCGAGGAGCGGGGAGGGGAGACCCAGGGAGGCTGGGCCTGATGCCTGCTCTCGCCGGGTCCTGTCCTAGGGGAACCTGGTGGCCGTCGGCACGCACAAGGGCTTTGTGCAGATCTGGGACGCAGCTGCGGGGAAGAAGCTCTCCATGCTGGAAGGCCACACGGCACGAGTTGGTGAGGAGCCCAGGGTCCTGGTGGGGTGTCATCCCAGTGGGTGGGAGTGATTCTAGGCATGAGGAAGTGATGATTCCCAGCGCACCCTGTTTCTGAGAGGCCAGGCCTCGACCTCACCCAGCCTTCTGTCTGGTCTCCAGGAGCGCTGGCCTGGAATGCCGACCAGCTCTCATCTGGGAGCCGGGATCGCATGATCCTGCAAAGGGACATCCGCACCCCGCCCCTGCAGTCGGAGCGGCGGTTGCAGGGCCACCGGCAGGAGGTGTGTGGGCTCAAGTGGTCCACGGACCACCAGCTCCTTGCCTCAGGAGGCAATGACAACAAGGTAGATGCCCTGGGCCCCTCATTGTCCGGGCCTTGGGAATATCCTATCCACTCGGCCAGCCCTCATCCATAGAGCAGGGGTGACAAGGGTATGCCTTGAGGGAGGACCATGATGGGTTTGAGCTAAGCCATTCATCCTCCCGTTGAGGGCTTGCCTAGGGGCCACAGCCAATGGAGGGCCTCACAGCTGCTGCCGCCCCCCATCCCCACCCTCCCAGCTGCTGGTCTGGAACCACTCGAGCTTGAGTCCCGTGCAGCAGTACACAGAGCACCTGGCAGCTGTGAAAGCCATAGCCTGGTCCCCACATCAGCATGGGCTGTTGGCATCCGGCGGCGGCACGGCCGACCGCTGCATCCGCTTCTGGAACACGCTCACAGGGCAGCCACTGCAGTGCATCGACACAGGCTCCCAGGTGTGCAACCTGGCCTGGTCCAAGCACGCCAATGAACTGGTGAGTGCCATGGCAGGGCCTCTGTGTGTGCACAGGAAGGTTCTGGAGCAGGAGCCCTGGGCCCCAGCAAGGCCTTCCCTGGGGTCCTAGGGTGAAGCCAGGACCCTGCCACCCAGATCAGTCTGGAAGTACTTGCCCCTAATCTGGGTGCCCGTGCTGCTGACCACCAGCAGAGGCTGGCTGAGCTCTGGGTACAGTGTAGCTCCCTGTCACCTTCAGCATCAACCAGAGTTTGGGGGTAAGGGGCTGGGCAGGTCCCAGGTGTCCTTGCTGTTCAGTGGGTGCATCAGGGGGAGTGGACAGCTTGCATCTGAGCCCTGGGGTCGTGGGAGGGGAGCCCAGGTTCTGACAGTGCCTTCTACATCCCACAGGTTAGCACACATGGCTACTCACAGAACCAGATCCTGGTCTGGAAGTACCCGTCCCTGACCCAGGTGGCCAAGTTGACCGGGCACTCCTACCGAGTTTTGTACCTGGTGAGTCTGCACTGGCGGGTCCCAGTCCCAGCACTGGGCCCCTGGGAAGGCAGGGTGCAGATCCAGCTGGCAACCGCCCCCACCTGGGCCTGTAGGGTGGGGATGGGTCATCCAGGCCAGCTCCCATGTTCTGCTTTCAAACGTTAATTGTGTCATCACTTTGAATCTACTTTCTTGAACTCCCCAGCTCTGTGAGGAAGGGCAGCTGTGCCCTCCTGAGAATCTCCACACATTAGTTTATCTTTATGATGAAACACAATTAACCCCCCATCCAACTACTTAGAAAATCTCTGAGGACAGTTCATCAGATAACCTGTTTGCACGGGCCTGAGGACAGGGGCCCCCTCCATCCCTCCTCAAGTGTTTTTCTTAATTTCCAGAAGAAGTATTCTGTGCTTAAACTGTCAGATCCTTTGCTCAAGTGCACAGAGTAGATAGGGGCTGGGGCATCCTGTGTTTTTGGCTTTGGTGGGGGCCCGGCCCCCCTGCACCTGTCCTCCATCATTGACTCCATTCATGGGACCAACTGCAAGGCCCGAGAACAATGAGGGTCTCTCCTCCTGCAGGCCATGTCCCCTGATGGAGAGGCCATCGTCACTGGTGCTGGAGACGAAACCCTGAGGTTCTGGAATGTCTTTAGCAAAACTCGTTCGACAAAGGTAAAGTGGGTCGGTATCAGCGCCAGGTGCTCCCCCATGCGCATCCCCTCAGCCTATCCTGGGGGCCGTCCCCCACTGCCACCTGAGCAGCCCTGTTCAGACTCTGCTGTCACTTTCCCCCGGGACTGCCTGCATCCCCTCTAGCTGCTCCTGCATTGCTCTGCACCCCCAGCCAGGGTGCCAGGAAACAATGGTGCCTACTCATGCTCCTCCTCTGGCCCGAAGCCTCTGTTCCCGTCCAGCTGCAGGCTCAGCTTTCTCTCCTGTGTGCCCTGCAGGAATCTGTGTCTGTCCTCAACCTCTTCACCAGGATCCGGTAAACCACGGGCCCAGCCATCAGGGCAGAGGAGCACCACCTGTCATCACGTGCATGACCCTTCCTCCTGCACATGTTCCCAGAGGAAGCAGCCGGGGTGGGCGGGGAGCCGGGCACAGAGAGACTCTGAAGATTCTCATTAAAGCCTGATTGCGAACCCTGTCAGCGGTGTTTGGGGTGGGGATGTGGTTGGGCACCAGCAGGCACGCGGGGTTCCGGCTCCCTTCACACCAGGTGGCCCCAAGGCCCCAGCTTTGACCGTCTACACTTGGATGGGGATGGACGCCTCCCTGGACCCCACCTGCTTCCCTTTGTGTCCATCGTCACTTTGTTGAGCTGCATGCTCTTCCCAGAAGCATGGGTTCACCAGTACTGCCACTGCCCACGTCTGCAACGGGAGAAACAGCTGGATGCCAAGCCAGTCAGCCAAGGGAGGGCCCAGCAGCAGGACGGTTCAGGTCAGCCCGTGGATCCACAGGACTCCTGATAGGTCTCTTGCGGCCCGCTCTGCTGTCCCTCTGCTGGCAGCTATCCCAGTGACTTTGCTAGGGGCCAGGCATCAGGAGCAGGCCCAGGCAGGCTGTGCACCAGAGGAGGTCATCTCGAGATGGACTTGTTCCAGGAAAACGGAAGTTGGGTCCACTTGTCATCATGAGCTTGCCCTGACCCTGCATTGTCCTTGTCACTGATGGGGACACAGCTGAGCTCTGTCACCAGCGGGACTACGGTTCCTGCGGCTTGCTGGGTGTACAGATCTAGGTGGCCTAAGGGTGCCTCACCCTCCTCTCAGGTTACTTCCCCATCAAGCTATCCCATGTGTCCTGTCCAACCATGCCTGTGACCATGGGGAAGCCAGGGAGGAGAGCGAGAGGAGGGGGCAACCACTGGTCCCCCAGAAGCTTTCCAGGTGTCCTCTGATCCTGCCCCCACCCTGTTGTCCTCTGGCCAAGCTGGGTACCACCTCTCTTCCAGACCTGGAGAAATTGGAGGGAGAGAGGTGAACCCAGGTGAGGCGAGAAGGCAGAGCAGGCCTGGGGCGGGGCGGAGGTCACTCTGGCTCTGCTTCTAGGTCCCCCTCATTTAGTGTTCCCCCGCAATCGGCCATGTGTGTGCATGTGTATATATGTATTTGTGACTTTTCTTTGGGATTGTTTTGTGTTTTGTAGATGGGTCCCAGAAATGTTTAAGGCTAATTAGAGAAGGGCAGGGCCCACCCAACCTGCCTGGGGGTGACGGAGTCACAGCTTTTAAAGCCTTCATTTAGGAGGGGTGATCAGCTGAACCTGCTTGGATTTGGGGAAGGGTGGGACCCTGCCCCATCCCAGCATCTGTGTGCCATAGCCTCAAGCAAGGACAGTGTACATAGATTTGTGTATTTTGATTGGTCATCTTATTTTTGAGTGTTTTTTTAAGAGAAAACAATCCTTCCCTACCACACCCTCACCCTGCGTAGCTGCCGAAGAGCCCAGGAGCTGGCTCTGTGTGTAGGACCCGCGCCTGGGAGTTGAGACAACAGAGAGGAATGTGTGTTCCCCGGCCTACGGGTCTGGGGGCTGCAGAGTGAGCCTTGTGTCTCCTCTAGTGGAGTATCACTGTCATTATACCAGGTATGGGCTCATGCACGGCTGGGGCTGGCTGTCCATCTGGCTGGGGTGGCTGACAGCTGCAGTCTGCACATACCCAGGCCCCAGACCAGCCTGAACATCACAAACAGGTGATGAGCAGCCTGCCCTGGGTGAGCTGTCTTTGAGGGATGCCTGTGTCTCTGATTTCATGTTCTAATAGGGATAAGGGTGACATGCATTCACACCATCCTTGCAGCTGGGGGGGTGGTCGTGGTCTCCACATGCAGTGAGATGGGGGCAGGGGAGGGAGGGCCTACTGTGGGGCTGCAGGCTGCACGCTGCACCGGAGCTCTCAGAGCAGGCCCTGCTGCCAGCTCCACCTGATGTGACTGAAGTCAGCAGTGGGGGCATCGCCCACCCAGTGTCTGCACTTATGCAAAGTTGAAGGGTGGGTGGGGCATGGTCTGTCAGGCACCCTTTGATTATTGAATGTGGCTTTTGGGGAAAGGGAGTTAAGGGTGAGGCAGAGGCCAGTGCAGCGGTGAGGCCCTAAGAGCCCAGGGCAGAGACGGGACCTTGCAGCTGCCTGTGACTGCAGAGCCTGCAGGCCTTTTCCTCCCGGGGCAGATCCCCGACCTAGGCACTGGGGACAACAAAGCAGACCAGATCCCAAGACCTGCCCTCATGGGGCTTCTGTTGGTTGTGAGAGGGAGGTGTGTGCAGTGTGATGGAAGAAGGAGACTTTAGGAAAGGACAGCTTTGGATCCAGGACTTGCTACAAAGCTGATGTTTGAGCAAGGAAGGTTTCGGACAAGAGCAGGAGACCTCTGGGCAGAGGACTTTACAGCCTGTGTAAAGGCCCTGAGAGGAAAGTTCCTGGAGTGTTGGAGAGCAGTGAGGAGGCCCTTGTGGTACAGCAGAGTGAGCAAGTGGAGGGAGGGAGGGAGGGAGGGAGTGAGGGCGGGGAGAGGCCTGGGCAGGTCTCGCAGGGCCTCGTGGTGAATGTGGAGACGTGACCACTGGTGCAGGGGCACAGAGAGGCCACAGAGGAGGCTATGCCAGGCCCGTGATGATGTGACTGGCCCGGACCAGGTGGAGGTGGTGAAAAGAGGGGAGATTGTGGATTTTATTATTTTTTAATTGTGGTAAAATATGCATAACTTAATGTTTACCTTCTTAAACTGAACATTCTGTGGCATTTGGTGTATTTATAATGTGCAAACAGCACCTCTAATTCCAGAACATTTCCATCACCCTCCCAAAAACCACACCTCCACTCAGTCACCCTCAGCCCCCTGCAACCATGAACCCACTCTCTGTCTCTGGATGGGCCTGTCCTGGACATTTCACATAAATGGAATCACACACTGGCTTTTGTGTCTGGCTTCTCTCACTGAGCATCCTGTTTTTAGGTCCCTCCCCATTGCAGTAGCACTTCTTTTCATGGCTGAGTAATACTTCAGCGTGGGCATGGATGGACCTCATTGTGTTTAGTTGATGGGCATTTTGGTTGTTTCCACTACCTGGTTGTTGTGAATCATGCTGCTATGAACATTTGTCCGCAGGTTTTTGCTCTGATGTATTTTGAAGCATGAGGACTGGATGGGGGTGGGGTGAGAAGGGAGGGGTTGGGGACTGGCAGTTCTGGCTTAAGCATCAGAAGCTCTCTTTGGCTCAGAGACCCCCATGTGGAGATGTGGGGAGGGGAGGAGGGGAGCACTGAGGCCCAAGCCACCCAGGTGTGGCCCCACCTCCTTCGGTCAACCCTTAGCTGGGGCAGGAGGGAGTGGCCTGGATGGGAGCCAGGCTACCAGCTGCATTGCCAGGACACAGAGAATGGTCTTTGTTGCTGCAACAATGGCCTCACAGGCCTTCTAGGCAGGAGCACCCAAGAATCCAGAGGCAGACATGCAGACCCTGAGGCGGGAGGCTACCCAGTCCTATGTCCCCCAGGGGGCCCTCGAAGAGGACTTCCCGCCACCTCTCTACAGGTGAGTGCTCACCCTACCCCCAGGCACGGCCTCTCTGGATTGGGTGATGGGATTTGTTTTGGCTTTTCCCCCCGTGTCTAATTCTTCAAAAAGGGCACGTTGGTGCTGCCCCCTCACTGATCTGTTCCCTGCACCTCCCATCCACCTGCACCTGGGTACCCCCCCACCCCCAATGGTCAGAGCAAGGCAGGCTTGGAGACTGGAGTGGGGGCGCGGTGGGGATGTGCAAGTCACACATGATTGCTGTGGGCACAACACACAGCAAACAGAAAGTAGGTATCTGGGAGTTTCCTGGGATTGCTGTAACACTGGGTAGCTTGAATGCCAGGGAGTAGGTATCTGGGAGTTTCCTGGGATTGCTGTAACACACTGGGTAGCTTGAATGCCAGGGATTTATTCTCTCCCACGTTCTGGAGACCAGAAATCCAAGATCAAGGTGTCAGCAGGGCTGGTTCCTTCCGGGACTAGGAGAGAAAGTCTGTTCAATTTTCTCCTGGCTCCTGGTGATTTACTGGCAATTCTTGGTGTCCCTCAGCTTGTGGACACTTGCCTTCATTATCGACCTCCTGTGTGTGTCCAGATTCCCCTGTCCTTATAAGGACACAGGGCCCACCCTACCCACTATGACCTCATCTGAAGTTCTATCTGCTAAGTTCCTGTTTCCAAATAAGTTCATGTGAGGTTCCAGGTGGATGTCCATTGTGAGGACACTCAACCCAATAGAGTACCCATTAATAAGTGGCTGAATAAGTTATGATGACTTTGCAGCCGTAAAAACAAAGTTAGATGAGTGTTCTTTGTGCCGCTCCATATGCAAGGGGAGAAAAAAAGATGTGAAACAGGGAAGCAAGTTTCCACATTTCCGTACTAGTAGGGACACAGGCATGTGCTGCCCATTTCTGGAAGAAATGGAGTGGCAGCCCAGGTCCAGGCTGGTGGCTGGGGTAAAGGGATTCTCACTGGTCATTGTATATTACATTGGAGCATTTTAATTGCATTTTACAAACCATGTGCATTTTGCAGTTTAGAAATCTTAGTTTCAAAAGGGTGGGGTACCCCGGGCGACCTTGAAATGTCCCTTTGGGTGGCAAGTCCGGTCTGCCAGGTTTCTGAGACTGATGTTCCTGAACCTACCAGGCTCGTTCCACCTTTGACGAGACCCTGCGTTTCTAGTTTTGATGCTCCTATCATCTGCTGGAGGGAGAACTAGCCGGGCTTCTCTGCATGGCAGCGATGACAGCGTTCTGTCAGTGGTCCTGCTGAGGCATCCTGGGCAGCCAGTCTCATTCCCCGGGGATTTTCCAGGATCCAGCTCACTAGGTGAGCACACGCACATCTCTGTCCCTCGGGCAGTCCAGAAGGAACTGCCACGTGAGGGTTATGCTTAAGCAAGTTTCCCTGCAGCTTCACATGAACAGCATTGGTTGTTTTCTGCCTTTTTAAAAAATTGTTTTTTTTTTTTTTTTTGGTGTATTTTTTTTGTTTTAAGGGGGGAGGGGGGGGGGGGGGGGCGGCGGGGGAGAGAAATCAATTTGTTGTTCCACTTATTTATACATTCTTAGTCAATTCTTGTATGTGCCCCGATCAGGGATCAAACCCGAAATCTTGGCATATGGGGACAAGTGCTTTAACCAACTGTGCTCCCTGGTCAGGGCTCTGCTTTTTAGTTTTAATGGTACCTCATTAAGGTTTGATTTTTGCCCTCAGCATATTTCCACTAACCCACTTTTCGGCAAACTACGGCCCGCGGGCCGGATCTGGCCCATTTGAAATGAATAAAACTAAAAAAAAAAAAAAAAAAGACCGTACCCTTTTATGTAATGATGTTTACTTTGAATTTATATTAGTTCACACAAACACTCCATCCATGCTTTTGTTCCGGCCGGTCCAGGTTAAGGACCCATTGTGGCCCTCGAGTCAAAAAGTTTGCCCACCCCTGCACTAACCTCTGCACTGCAGCCCTTTGTTCCGTAAACCACCGTCTGCTGCCCCAGAGCAGTTGCAATGTTACTTCCTTCACCTGGAGTGGGCTCCCCCCTCCTCCTCTCCTTCCCCCACCTACTTTCTCAGTTTGCTTGTGTTCTCAACCTAAACAGGCTCTGG
The DNA here is from genome assembly GCF_000412655.1 of Myotis brandtii. Classification (NCBI taxonomy): domain Eukaryota; kingdom Metazoa; phylum Chordata; class Mammalia; order Chiroptera; family Vespertilionidae; genus Myotis; species Myotis brandtii. The sequence goes on along the minus strand of NW_005354255.1, from coordinate 1,038,758 downwards.
CACCAGAGATGCCCTCTGGAATAGGCACAAATGAATCGCTACATAGTTTGTCCTTTAAATGGAAGCTTGTCCTCACTCCCAGTGGTCCCTGATGACTGGGTGGGCACCCTACATGCTCTCTCTCGACCACTCACTCAGCTGAGACCACGTCTTCCTGGTGTGCCCGTGGACCAAGGGGCTTCCTGGAGGCTGGACAAGGACTTAGGACCACAGGAGTGGCCAGAGCTTTTATATCCTCGCTCCCTGGTGTCCCTTGGGGGAGAGGCAAGAAAAGGTGAAAGGTTAAGTGAGGGCTCTGGGGAGGATGTGGCAGAAGGGGCCTCTCCTGCCAGCCTGCGCGGGAGTGTCCAGTGCTGAGGACACATGGCCAGGTGGAGCTGGAGGAAGGCCCTCTGCGGTGTGGGCTGGGCCTTTGCACCCTCCACGTCACAACATGTGGCAGTGAGGGTAAAAGACCCATTCAGAGATGGGCAAGCTGTGGCCCAGGGAGGGGCAGGGGACAGCCACGGGCTTAGCCTCTGCCCCCTACCTCCACCCTTAGTGATGACTACCTGTCCCTGGAGGGGCCCCGCTGGACACCAGCCATCAAGCAGGCAGTGCGCTGGAAGTATACACCCATGGGACGTGACGCCGCTGGCCAGACATGGTACACCGGCCTAACCAACTCGGACCCCCGTGAGGCCTGGTACACGTTCCCACGGGCCCTGGACAGCCCCTACCGGGAGGCTTATGCCCACTGGCATGGATGCCACAGCCACCGGAAGCACAGCATGCCCTCAGGTGCGTGCCTGGCCGCCCACCTTGACCCTAGTCAGTCCCAAGGGGAGGTCAAGGGCCAAAGATGACCTCCTCTCCCACTCTCCCTGCAGCCCAAACCCAGCGCCTCCGAGAGACTGCCTGGTATGACCCCATCATGCCCGCTCAGTACAGAGCCCCCAGCACGCGGTGGGGGGCTATGCTGTGGAAAGACAGACCCATCTTGGGCAAGGAATATGGTGAGGCTGGCATCACAGGGGTCAGGGGAGGGGGTAAAACTGCCTGGGTCCAGGAAACTGGAGCCAGGAGGTGACTGGGGTCCTGTCCCACAGTGGTCAACAGGCACCAATACGGGGTGGAGCCGCTGGGGCGGGCGTCGGACTACGTACCCTACCTGTCGGCAATGCAGCGTCCGCTCTACACAACCCAGAACTACCGGCAGTGGGACCTGGAACCCTATTGCCCATCCACTGGCCAGCGGTCCCCACCCATCTACATGCCCACTGTCTGATAAAGACCGTCCCCTGTGGGGGCCCTGTGCCTCTCCTCAGGTGTCTGTCTACATCTGGGGACTGGGGCGCTGGTCGGCCAGGTAAAGGGAGTTAATAGCCAAGACCCCAGTGACCAGAGTAGGGACCCCTACTGCCCTCCCCGTCCCAGGCCCAGGAAGACAGCTGAGGCCAGTCCTTACCGTGAGCAGCTCTTTATTCACTGCCAGCAGCGCCCTGGAGACCCTAGCTAGACCAGGGGTGAGGGGGAGCTGAGTTCAGGGCAGTCCCAACATAGCAAAGGCACCCCAAGTCTATGAGGACCCATGAGCTTCCGATACCAGAGGGCCTAGCTATGTGTCTCGCCCCAGTGGAGATGAGCCAGTGGGGTCCAGCCCCTCTTGTCCTCACCCACCATCCCTGCAGCCAGGCAAGGGGAAGGTGGGCACCTGAGGAGCAGGGCGTGAAATGTGCAGTTGCAGCTCATTTGCATAGGGCAGGAGGCCATATGGGAATGTCAGGCTTGAGTTCCAGGGACTCCTGCAAGAGAGGGGGGTTTAGTGAGCATGGGGCCTGCCCCAGTCCTCCCACCCATGACCAGGTTGGGAATGGAGGGGAGTGTCTACAACTCACAACTCCGCAGGCGGATGGGCCAGATGAGGAGACTGCACAGAGAGAGGGCGGCGGCCACACCTACGCCGCCTGTCACAGCCACCATCACCCAGTGGTAGAAGCCTACGCAGGCTCTGCAGCAGAGCTCCGAGCTGGGGAAGGGGGAGGACAGAGCAGGTGAGCAGACATTTGTGGGGACCCTCGAGCCTGAGCCTCTTACTCCGCCCACCTCAGCTTCGGGCCAGAACCAGGGGGTCACCCTTGACCACCTTTCTTCCTCCCACATGACACTTCAGCCAATACTACCAGCTATGCCTTCAAAGTCTATCCCAGTTCGTTCCACTGCTCCCCTTCCTCTACCTCCACCTGGACCAGCCCATCATCACCCACCTGGACCAGTGTGGCTGTTTCTGCCAAGGCTCCAGCCCTCACCTCCCACAGACTGTCCTTCTGAAGGCAGCCACAAGAGGGCGCCTGTAAGCACCTGAGTCAGGCCTCCCCTCTGCCCCCATCCTTCCAGGTCTCCCAAACTCCCCTGGGGTAAAAGCCCAAGTCCTCCACAAGGCTCTACATGACTTGCGCAAACCTCTCCCCACTCTCTCTCCCCTTCACTCACTCTGCTCCAGCTACACGGGCCTCCGTTGTGTTCTTCCAACAAACCAGGCCTGGTCCTGCTCCAGGGCCTTTGCACTGGCTATTCCTTCCCATTTGCCTAGAACTCTGATACCCACCAGGTCTCAGGACCAATGTCACCTCCTCAAGGAAGTCCTCCCTGACCTCCTGCACCAGTCAGGCCTCCGTATGTGGTGTCCCTCACCCCCCTGGCCACTGGTCTGGATCACACATTTATTCCTGTGATTAACATGGCTTGTATTACCCCCAACTCCATGACGACAAAGGACCAGGCTAGTTCTGGTTCCCAAATCCTGGGCTTCTATAAGGCGAGAACTCAGTGGTCTAGAATCGTCCAGGACTGAAATCCCAGGCTCTGAGGGTCTGAGTGACAGAGCCCAGCTCCCCTGTAGCACTGCCCACTCACATTCCCCCAATGCCCTCGACCTGGAGCAGTACCGGGCACACACAGTGCGCCTTTGCTACATGAACGACAAATGAGTCACACTCACGAGCAGGGGTACAGGCTCTGGATGACCATGACTGCCAGCCCGTTGGCCACCTTATCCGAGAAGCTCATGGCGCCGTACACGAAGGCTCCACTGTGCTGGGAGGACACAGGCAGGGAGGTTAACACCCTTGGCCTGGGCCCGAGCCCTGGGCCCCAACCCCCACCCAGCCCTGCCCACCAGCCCTACCGTGTGGGGGCCGATGAGGTCAGCTGTCATGGCCAGGGACGTGACAAGGATGGTGGCACAGCCCATGCCCAGCAGCACAGCTGCTGCATAGACAGCTACACCCAGCCCATCTGCCAATGCCACCCAGGCCGCAAAGGCCAGGATCACCAGAAGGCCCACGAAGTAAGTCATCTGCAGGAGAGACCAGCATCAGGCCCCTCACTGTGCAGCTCCTAGCCTGGCGCTTGCCCTCTCTGGTCTTCAATCCACCACCACCTAGTCCCTAACCCCAGAGAGTGAGGGGGTCAAGCTGGACCATCCCTAAGGAGCCCCCAGCTCTGACCTCACCCAGGAGCTGATAGTATAGGGACAGGTGGCTATTTACATCTTAAGTGCAAATCAATTAATATTAAATAAAATGGCCCAGCCAGCATGGCTCAATGGTTGAGCATTGACCTATGAACCAGGAGGTCATGGTATGATTCCTGATCAGGGCACATGCCTGGGTTATGGGCTCAATTCCCAGTGCAGGAGGCAGCCAGTCAATGACTCATCATTGATGTTTCTCTCTCTCCCTCTCTGAAATCAAAAATACATTTTAAAAATTTTTAATAAAACATTCAGTTCTTCCATCATGCCTGCCACATTTCAAGTACTCCATAGCCACCCTGGCTAGCACATGGTCAGCACAGAAATTTCTAGAGCTCTGCAGCCCCAAGACACTCAGAAGCCAGGATTCTAGAACATGGATCTGCGACACAGGGCAGCTACAAAGTGTAGAAGCTGAGGTATGCAATTACCTGGGTTCTGTGCATCTGCGTTATGAGGGTCCTTGTCTATGCATGCCCCCCGCCCCCCACCAACCCACACACTCACATTCCTCCCGATCCACTTGTTGATCGGGTTCATGAGGAAGGAGGAGAAGAAACCGCTGAGATACATCACCAGTGGGATGGTGGCGATGAACTTCTGTTGGGGGACATGGGCGTGTCAGGTGGGCCTCCTTGGGCTCAGGACCCACCCCACAGCCCTGGCCCGCCCGCCCCAGCTCACCTTGGGCAGGTTGAGGGAGTAGGTGAGGTACATGGCCATGTACGTCTGGGACAGGTTCACGATGAGCCTTGTGCTCATGTACAGGAAGCCCACCTATGGGCAAACAGAGGGACTGACTGGTTCAGGGGTCAGACAGGGCCCTTCTCCACTTCCACCAGCAGGGGACACTCAGGGCCTAGCTGCAGGGACACCTGATCCACTATTAGGGACCATAGCTGGTCACGGGGAGAAGAGAGCAGTAATTGATTAGCAATGTCTGCCCTGCTGTGAAATGGAAAATCTGTTTGCTCATCTACTGGCCATCCTGCCTGCAGCCCCAGAGTAAGGGCCAGGTGGGAGACGGCATCCACTCCAGCCAGCTCTGCCCCATCACATACCTGGTAAAAGGCCGGCTGCCGCAGCCAGTGTTTCCAGAGCAGCAAGGGCCGGGCCGTGGTGGGGGCCAACAGGGGGCTGTGCTCATCCGGCTCCTCCACCAGCTGCTTGCGCCCCTCCCTGGTGCCCAGGTGGAACAGCAGTGAGAAGATGGCACCAATGCCCACCACCAAAAGGGAGAGGTTCTGAGGATCCGCAGAAAAGGCATCAGCAGTGGCTCTCATGGCCCAGGCCCAAGTTCAGGGCCTGGGGGAGGTCCCATCCTGCCAGCAGCATCCTTGGCCCCCACCCCGGCCCCAGCTCACCCGAAATACTGGCACATCTTGGACCCCCAGCTGGTCACTGACATCCGGGGTGGGCCCCGTATTTGCAGAGGCCTGTAGGTGGAGCAGGAGCCAGGCAGCACCATAGACAGTGATATTGGCCACCACAGTGAAGGCGTACCTGGTGGGGACAGGCGAGGCGTCAGCATGGCAGCCCAGGAAACCACAGGGCCACTTCCTCTCCAGGCAGCCACACAGTGAGAGCTGCTTGTGGTGTCTGGGGAACCTCTGGGTGACAGATAATTTTAGCCACCAAACCTTGGGTGGCCCCAGGGAAGCCCCTGCTGGCCCCAGCTTACCCAGCCTGCATGTTGTCCGATGATTTACAACTCTGACCCTCAACCACCATGACAAGGGGCTGGGATGCAGAGTCTCGGCAAAGTAGGGTCCAGTCAAGTCTGAGAACCCAAGATGCTCAGAAGCCAGGATTCCGGAATTCTTGGTACCAAGATCCTGGGCTTCAGCAGGGCAAGGTCTAGGATCATCTGGGTCTGCACCTGCCTGCAGCCCCGGCGTGATATCCCTTCAGGGGCTAGGAAGGTCAGGGGAGGAGCAACCTCTGGGTCTCACCAGGACTCAGTTTCCCTTTCTAAAAGTAAGAACAGCCAAGCCGGTGTGGCTCAATGGTTGAGCACTGACCTATGTACCAGGAGGTCACGGTTTCATTCTCAGTTGGGGCACATGCCCGGGTTGCGGGCTCAATTCCCAGTAGGGGGCATGCAGGAGGCAGCCGATCAATGATACTCTCTCATCATTGACGTTTCTATCTCTCTCCCTTCCTCTCTGAAATCAATAAAAATATAGATAAATAAATAAATGTAAGAACAATACCCAGAGGTCACAGTGAAGATGACAGCGTTGGCAATAAAGCACTTGCAGGTAGAAGTGCACCAGAGCTTGGCCTGGCGTAGCCTGACCCCTAACATCTGGGGCCCTCAGGGGCCGGGGCATTGAGCAACCCGTGTCGTTAGTGCTTGCAGCTCTCAGCCATAATGGGGAACTCAAAGACAGGGGTGGGGGGCAGACCAAACTGGGACCAAACAGGCTGAGTTGGAGGCAGGCAGGACCCTCAACAAAGATGCTACAAAATAGTAGCATGCACTTACCGGGGGCCAACTGTCAGCTGGGCTCTTTGAGCTCCAGCAACACTGGCGACCCTCACATGCACTCTCCCTTTGGGCTGGAACTGCCACCTCCTTTTTCTTAATGTGCATGTCCCACAGGCACTGTGGTCTGGCCTTAGGCACATGACAACCTGGGTGTGTTGTGAAGATTAAAGAAGAGGACCATGTGAAGGGCCCAGAACTGTGCCTGGCATACAGCAAGCTCATCACAAATGCTCCTATGATCATCAGATCCAGAATAGCCTCCTTTTAGCACCTCAAGCAAGTGCTGGATACGCTGGGCACCAACTGGTCGTAGGCAGGATTCTAAGATGGCTCTGGAGACTCCCATGCCCCGGTCCTGCCGTGCCTAATCCCTCCCCTTGGGGATGGGGCTTTTGAATACGATGGGATAGCACACCCATATTTAGGCAACTTCTGTGCTACAGGTGAAGGGATTTTTCAGGTGTAATTAAAGGGGATTACCCTGGGTGGGCCTGGCCTTCTCAGGTGATTCTTAGAAAAAGGGCGTAAGCCATCCCTGAGATCTGACTCCCTTGCTGGTGTCAAAGAATCAGCAAGCCACCATGAGCTCTCCGTCTGCAAGAAACTGAATTCTGGCCCTGGCCGGGGTGACTCAGTTGGTTGGGCATCATCCCGTGCACTGGAAGGTTGCCAGTTCGATTCCTAGTCAGGGCACATGCCTGGGTTGTGGGCTTGATCCCCGGTAGGGGGCATGCATGAGGCAGCCTATCATTGTTTCTCTCTCACATCAATGTTTCTCCCTCTCCCTCTCCCTTCCCCTCTCTCTCTCTAAAAATCAATTTTTAAAAAAGAAAAAAAATTCAGCCCTAGCTGGTTTTGCTCAGTGGATAGAGCGTTGGCCTGCAGACTGAAGGGTTCCAGGTTCGATTCCGGTCAAGGGCATATGCCCAGGTTTCTGGCTCGATTGCCCACTAGGAGGCGTGCAGGAGGCAGCCAATCAAGGTTCTCTCTCATCATTGATGTTTCTATCTCTCTCCCTCTCCCTTCCTCTCTGAAATCAATAAAAAAGGTTTTTTTTTGTTTGTTTGTTTGTTTTTTGCGCAGCCTGTAGGTGATGTAAGGCTGGAGCCCCCTCAGGCTGGCGCTGGGCCCCGGGCCCCTGTACTGCGTCTCCGTCTGGCTGGGGGTGCAGGGAGCGTCTGTGTGCGGAAGGCAAGCCCTGTGCATCTGGAGCTCGTAGCTTTGGATGATGCCATTGGGGAAGAGGTGGGGACTCCACAGGAAGGAGGCTGTCCTGGAGGCCAGTGCCTGGATGTGGGGGGAGGCCACCCTGGTGGGCGGAGTTTTTAAAAAAGAAAAAGAAAATTCATTCTGCCACCAACTACATGAGCAGGATAGAGGGACCCCAAGTCTCAGATGAGACCAGCTCTAGCCTCAAGACTGACATTGAAGCAGAAAACCCCACTGAGACAGCCTCTTAACCCATAGAAACCATGACATGATAAACACATGCTGTTTGAAGCTGCTTGGTGGTCATTTGTTATACAAGCAGCAGCAGGTGACTGGTTACTATGTTACAGACGTATAAGCTGGGCTGAGAGTCCCCGAGGGTGTGACCTGGTCCTCACCTGCTGTGCATGTGCCCTCCCAACCCTGCCCTGCGGGGTAGTACCTGAGAGCTGTGAGCTCCACCTTCTCGTGGTCATTGGTGACGAGCTCGGGGATGAGGCTGAGGTGGGCAATCTGTGTGGCGGCCCAGCCAAACTGGAAGATGACAATGAAGGGTCCGTAGTAGAGGAGGGCGGCCCACTCAGGTGTGGATGCCTCACAGCCCAGGCAGGGGCTGAAGATGAAAGGGAAGGAGAGCAGAACGCAGATGGTGCCTGTGGATGGGCAGAGTAGGGGGTCATACGCCGGACCTTCCCACAGTGGCCCAGGGCTCCCTGGGGTGTGACCGGGTGGGAACAAAATAGAGACACAGAAAAGGCTAGAGACCCTCCCAAAGTCACGCAGTGTGGTGTATGGGATCAGCAGCCCAGAGCACCTCAGGCTTATGGCCCCTGTGACAAATGGGTAAACTGAAGCAGATAGATCTGGGGTTCCCTAGAAGTCACACAGCCAAACGGGGGATGGGAGGTGGGCAGTCCAATGGAGACACAGAACAGGCTGGCATGGTCCTGAGGTTACACCCTGTAACAGATGAGCGGCAGGACCAGGACGTATGGCCAGGTAATAAGAGGGAGGAAGAGCAGGGCCTCCCCGTGGCAGCCCAGGACTCCCGGGGTTGCCCCTGATGGCAGGTGGGGAAGCTGAAGCACAGAGACCCTGAGGTCGCACAGCAGGTTGAAAGGCTGCTGTGGGGTCCCCTGGAAAACCACCCACTACAGACACACCATTTACATCCACAACTTCCCGTTCCCGGGAGCGATCCTTTTCCTCCCCAGTTCCTACCAAGGATCCTGGGGGCCACCAGGAGTCAGGAGGTCAGGTGAGGCTGGATCCTGCCCTAGCTCATAAGGGGACCTGTCCCTGGCCAACATTCCAATATCTCAGAACAAGCCCAAGTCCCCCCCAAGGCCCTGCACAACCTGCCCCCGTCCCCTCCCTGCCCCTTTGCTCACTCTATTCTAGCCACACAGGGCTCTTCCAACATGCCAGGCACAGTCCTGCCTCAGGACCTTTGCACATGCTGTGCCCTCTGCCTGGAATGCTCTCTTTCCATCCCTCAGGACTCAACTCAAATGCTACCTCCTCAAAGAAGCTCTCCCTGATCAGCTCAGTCACTGACAGTCCCCTTGCCACTTCAATAGGATCTATTCTGGACCCTGCTTTCTTTTCCTCTCGCCCCTCAGCACACACAGAAATTCTTGTCTGTCTGTCTGTCTGCTTGTTTCCTGTTTGCCTACCCCACCAGACTGTGGGTCCTGTTGGGATGGGTCCCAGGTCTATCAAAGTCACTTTCCTCCCATCCCTGAGCCTGGAAGGAGTCTGGCAGCTGGACTTCCTTACTCCCCCCAGGCTCCGGAGATGACCTCATCCCCAGGCCCTGGGCTCGCCCCCACAGCTCTGGGATCAGGAAATGAAACCAAAACCAGCCTGGTTCTTTCTCTGGAACTGGGAGGGGCATCCTGGGCATATGCAGGCCAAGCACCAACTGAAGACGCTGGTCAGAAGAATGTGCAGCCCTGGGTGGACTCCATCCTGCTGCTGCCCAGGCCAGTTAACCATTGTTGGAGCGAGGCTGCCTGGCTGGGGGACCTTGGGCATGTGACTGATCTCGGGGCCTCAGTGTCCAGAACATGGAAATACCTCCTGAGGTCGATGTGAGAATTGAGAGTTAATGAGTGAAAGTGGCTACTACTCTGAGCTACTCCCCACCTCAGCGGCCTCAAAACCATGATATTTCACACCTTCACACAAGCTCTTCCAATTACTTGGAATGTACCCCCCACAACATGCACATAAACACACTTTTATTCGCCCTTCAAAACCCCAAAGGCAATTTCCTGTCTTTCTCAGAGCTCTGCTTCTTTCTTATGAAGCCCAGTCCATTCACCTGCCAGCCTGGACCTCACAGGAGTATAACCATGATATTTCACACCTTCACACAAGCTCTTCCAACTACTTGGAATATACCCGCCACAACACGCACATAAACACACTTTTATTCGCCTTCAAAACCCCAAAGGCAATTTCCTGTCCACCAGAGCTCTGCTTCTTTCTTATGAAGCCCGGTCCATTCACCTGCCAGCCTGGACCTCACAGGAGTAGCCATGTCTAGCTTCGATGGGCCTCTCTAGGCTAGAGAGGGCAGCTGGGAGGGCTTGTTAAGGGAAAGAGTGAGTTTATCACCACCACCCACAGACTCAGGGGCAAATAGAGAAGTGGGCACTTGCTGGGGTGACCGTCGTTCTAGTCACCTTATCAGGCATTTTGAGGGGCTACCCCGGCTTCCTCTCTCCACAGATCCTCCACCTCAAGATGGGCATGAAGGGGTGCAGGTAGAGACCTGGGTATCTGGTTGGGGCATTCAACCCCCAGGCCTGTTTTGCATAAACACAAACCCTTCAGTTCTTTATTTACAAAAGTGCCCTCAGCACCCCTACCACCCACCTCTGCGGGGAAAATCAAGTTCTTCCTGGGTCAGGTGGGACCCTCACTGAGTGTCCAGCCGTCTAAAGTGGCCCAAGAACAGCCCGGGCAACCTCAGACCTGACAAACCTGAAATCCACCCCCAGGATGTGGCCACACGAAGCAAGCCTCCCTCAGGCCATTTGGAGATCTGTTGCACCTTGCAAAAACGTCACTCAAAAGGGCCCAGGGTAAATGTCTGCCTTCTAAAAAGCTGCCACCAGAATTCCAGAGTTCCCCGAGTGGCAGGATTCCCGGTCCTGCCTCCTGAAATGCCTGGAGGGCCCCCAATGCCAGGCTGTGGTGGGCACTAGTGCCAGGGGAGAAACAGCAGGGAAAGTGGCCAGGGCTAATCTCCAAGCTCAAGGCCTGGGCGGGCAGAGAAGGGCGCATGGACACAGGCTTATCATCCGTGCGCACAGGCCAGGGCGCCCCAGCCCCCTGGGACCTGCTGCTTACCCTCCCCAACAGCCCTCTAGGCAGGCAAAGGCCCCAGGCCAGAGGGCGAGCCCACGACCTGTCCAGCAGACCCCATCCCGTTAGTCAGGTACAGACCCCTGACCCTTCTGTCTCACCCGCCCCCAACTCAACTCTCAGCTGCCAGGACAGCTCCCCGCAAACGCCCAAGCACCACGCTGCCCACATTGGGGAGGGGATGGACAGAGAGCACAGAGAAACGGACAGCCAGGCAGAGGGGGCTCTAGTCTGACCCTCACTTGGACCATGTTGTCCTGGTGGTCACCCTGATAGAGAGATGGGGAGGTCAAGCCAGACAAGACAGACTGACAGACCCAACCCGAAGATGGTTCAGGGAGCCCCAGGGGTCAGACTAAGGGAAGCGCAGCAGAAGATCACACCAACTGAGTTGGATGAAGGGTCTTGACCGGTCAGACAGCAGCCTTAGGCACACAGAGGGAGAAGACTCAGGGCCTGGGGCAGAGACAGAAGGCTCAGGTCATGTGACAGACAACGGGGCAGGTTCAGGCCAAGGGACAGAGAGACAGAAGGGGGGGGCGGGCAGGGAGTTCAGCAGAGGGGTTGGCTCAGGCACTGGGGCAGACACAGAGGGAAAGATCTGGCCACTGGGGGCACTGGGCCGGCAGGTGAACGGGAGCGGCTGGGC
>NW_005354255.1:1023570-1027033 GCF_000412655.1 Myotis brandtii | reverse complement strand
CCCAGCGCTCCTGCTGCCCTGGAGCCTCTGGCCCCGAGACTACGGTCCGGGAGGGGCGGGGCATCCAGGCCTCTTCCGCCAATCGGGGCCGCGTGCCGGGTGTGGCGAGCCAATCATCTTGGAGATGGGCGTGGTCTGGGGGGGTAAGCTGGGCCTACACACCCGGCTCCGACAGAGCTGCGGGGTCCTAGCGCTCTACGGTCATTTGGGCTTCTCGGACCCCTCACCACGAAGTTGGGGGTGACGTAAGGGTCGCCCCCACCCAGACTCCGGTTGCCAGGCCCGTGCCATCCAAGCCAGTCCGCAGCTTTACCAGCCAAATGTGGGCTGGGGGGGGGATGGGCTGAGCTGGGATGTATGTTGGGGGAAGGTCTTAGACGCAGCTCGTTCCTCTCTCCGCGGGGTCCGGTGGCTTTGCGGCCGGAGACACCCAATTGGGCGCGGAGAGGACGCATTAGTTCTAATTAATTAGTTATTAAGGATAATAATGGGGATAGTCGTCATAATAACACCAGCTGGCATTTAATGAGCGCCAGTTGTGCCAACACCCCACGTGGATTTACTCATCCCAGCTGGGCGGGAGGCGGAGCAAGTCTCTCCTATTTCACAGGCAAGAAACACGCCCAAAGAGCAGGAGAGGTGCTCAAGGGCACATAGTGTTCACCTGACAGCGAGTCAGGTGCACGCATCCCCGGGAGGCAGTGCTCTGGACCCTCCCGACTCTGCTTCCACTGTCTTCCCAGACGTGGTCACCACACAAGCGGTTTCAAGTTCCACCCCCGCCCATCCCCGCCAGCTCTGGCCTCCAGGCCTCCTCCAGCAGTGGTTTTAAACCTACACGGCCAGAATCCTGGGATCCGGACCAGCCCGCCTCCTAGCTGTTCCAGCTAGGACAAGCCCCTTAAGTTCGTGGGTTCTCAGTCTCCCCATCTCTAGAATGGGTATAATGTATGTTAAAAGTGATATAAGCCCCCTGGTCGCTCAGTGGTTAGAGCATCAGCCCGAGAACGGAAGGGTCATGAGTTCGATTCCCAGTCAAGGCCACATACCTGGGTTGCAGGTTCCTTCCCTGGCCCGGTTCCTCCGCGAGGAGGAGGCAACCAATTGATTGTCTCTCTCACATAGATTAGTCTCTCTACTCCTCCTCCTCTCTCCCTCTTTTCCTCCCTCCCTCTCACTCTCTCTAAAAATCAATGGAAAAAATATCCTGGGCGAGGATTAACAACAAAAAGTGATAGACGCGTTAACTCTTAATATTCTCAGACAGAAAGCCTCAGCACCCTCTAGTCCAGCGGTTCTCAACCTGTGGGTCGCCAACCTGTGGGTCACAACCTCTTTGAGGGTTGAACGACCCTTTCACAGGGATCCCCTAAGACCATTGGAAAACACATATATAATTAAATATTGTTTTTGTGATGAATCACTATGCTTTAATTATGTTCAATTTGTAACAATGAAAATACATCCTGCATATCAGATATTTACATTACGATTCATAACAGTAGCAAAATTACAGTTATGAAGTAGCAACGAAAATAATTTTATGGTTGGGGGTCACCACAACATGAGAAACTGTATTAAAGGGTCGCGGCATTAGGAAGGTGGAGAACCACTGCTCTAGGCCCTAGTCAGTTACTACGCTGGGCTCCCACAGTGCCCTGGGCTGCTTCCATCACAGCCCTGAGCATCTGCTCTCCCCCCTCCCAGCTGTAACTGTCTGCTGGGAGGCAGGGACCTGAACAGTCTTAGTAACTGCATTGCCTCCAGCAATGCCGGGCGCATAGTAGGAGCTCAAGAAATATCTGAGACAACAGAATACGTGGTGAGGAAATAAGATTATACTTCAGGTGGTGAGCACACAATGGAGCACACAGATGTCAGATTTTAAGGTTTTACACTTAATATTTATATAATGTTATTAAGCAATGTTACCCCCAATACATTTAATTGAAATACAAATTAAAAATAAATATCTGTCACGTAATTGAATGCTGGACATACAGGCAGAGAATCAGAAATTCAGATAGAAATTAGGAAACAGACAGGAACCCACTTATAAACTTGAGGCTCGAGCAGCCCAGCCCAGCCCAGCTCCCACGCTGACATAGATCATCCAGGGAAACATGCATTCTTTTATGAAGAAAAAAAAAAAGCCTGAAAAATGGGTGTGGATGGGGTCCTGAGGGCTCAAGAGAGAGAACCTAGGAGAAGAGGTGAGATAAGGATAGACCGCTGTGGAGGAGATAAAGGGATAAGGAAAGGTAAGAACTTCAATTCTTTCCTTCCTGAAAGTCAAACTCCCTTTAGATTTCACCAAGAGAAATGAAAGGCACTTCTAAAAAGACTAGCCTAAGCTTTTTATCTCCATTCTTCGACTCCTTTCATCCCATGAAACCCCTAGGGATTTTACATCACTTTATGGCCATTTTCTAGATGAGAAAACTGCGGTTCAGACTGGTGTCCCTTGCCAGAGAGCTGAGCAACATGTGACCTAGGGGTTAGCTATCTTTGAGTTATTAATTCCCCAGCAGGGGAGGGTCCCCCTAAACTGGAAAAGGTGGCTCAGTATTCACTCTTCTATCAGCTTTCTGTGTGAGGCAGGAACCCGGGGATCATCCCAGCAGCCTCTTGGGACAGACTCAGCACCAGCAAGAGGGGGGACCCCCAACACATCTTTGGGTTCTGGTCCTGTTGGAGCCGGCTATTTCCTGGCCCTGACTGTGGGGAAGGCAGGAGCAAGGCTGCCACTGACCCTGCGGCTCAGCTGGAGAGCTGCCCTTCATTCGTGGACTCATTCATTCAGGGGATCTAGCCTCATGCTGAGCAATGCTGGGTCCCTAAGGATTTGGAGCCCCTAGTCTGAGGGACCCCTCTAGTCTGAGGGACCAGGTCAGAGCTGGACACTCCCATCTCCCATGGTCAGGACTTCAGCTGGACAAACCCAGATGGGTGATTGAATAGCAGATAAGGAGCCAGGACTTTACCTCCAGGTCACCAAAGACTTAAGGTAGAGTTTTGGGAGAGAATGGAAGAGTCAGATAAAAAGTCCTATGGGACGCCCTGGCCAGGTGGCCCAGTGGGTTGGAGTGTCCTCCCGTACACCAAAAAGGTTGCAGGTTTGAACCCCGGTCAACAGGTGACCATCAATATCTTTGAGTTATTTATTCCCCGGCAGGGGCGGGTCCACCTGGACGGGAAAAGGTGGCTCAGTGTTCACACTTCTTTCAGATTACTCCCAAAACTCCACCTGAAGTCCTCGGGGACCTGGGGTAAAGTCCTGACCCCTTATCTGCCAATCACCCTGTTAGGTTTCTCCAGCTGAAGCCCTCCCAGGGGCCCTGGCAGGGCCCAGTTCTGTCCCAGTCCCTCAGACTAAGGGGCACACAGGAGGCAACCAATGCCTCTCTCTCTCTCTCCCTTCTCTTTCTCTTTCTCCTCCCCCCCCCACCTTTCCTTTTCTTGC
>NW_005354255.1:1019104-1023550 GCF_000412655.1 Myotis brandtii | reverse complement strand
AAAAAAAAAAAAAAAAAAAAAAAAAAAAAAGAAGTCCTATGGGAGGGGTGGGCTGTTTATTCCCAGGCAGGACTGACTCAGTTACCGGTTGGGCAACCAGTGGAGACATACATGCCCCAGGGGCTAAGAGGGGGACCGGATTTGCCAGGAGGATCTAGGCTCTGCCCAGAGGGAAGGCAGTCAGGAAGGAGAGATGAATGGCCAGCCCTTGGAACTGGACAGACAGACAGACAGACAGGCTTGGGGTCAAGAGAGATACAAACAGCCTTCAATATCCCCAGAGCGTCCCCAGCTTCCCCCTGACGCCAGACCTGCGTCCCCCCTCCCCCGGCCAGAAATCTGATGTTCTGATGGCCCCAGTCCAGCCTCAGATCTGGGGAGGGAGTGGGGGTGTTTCCTTTGATCTTCTCTCTTTGACTCAGACCCGGGATGACTCAAGCTGGAGGTGGAGGTGGGTGGGGGAGAAAGGGAAGGGAGGGTTTTGATCGGAGGATGACTGGGGGGCAGGCACATGATCAGTTTTTGTGGTAGGCGGCTGTCCGGTGCATTGTAACATCCCTGGCTTCCACCCACTCGATGCCAGGAGCATCCCTTCCTCCCAGTTGTGACAACCAAAATCATCCCTAGACATGGTCCAGTGCCCCTGAGGAACTGAATCGCCCCTGGTGGGAACCCTTGCACTAGAAAATTCTCTGCAAAAGGGGTTTTCATTCTCGGTGGACAAGAGTTGGACCTCATGTATCGCAAACCGGGCAGGCCCCGTTCTGAGCACCAAGCTTGAATTAAACTCATTCAATCCTTTCAACGACCTCATGAAGGTAGTTACTGTCCCACTTCACGGAAAGGCAAACTGAGGCACAGGAAGTTTTGGTAAGTTGCTCAAGCCACACAGCTAGGGTTCAGGGCTACCTCCCTGAGCGTCTGAGGGTCCAGCAGCTACAGGGGTGCCCTCTCCTCAGATGCTTGAGACCCCTGTCCCTACACCCTGTGTTCCAGCAGCTCTTACCCCTGTGCTTGCCTTTCGCATTCTCAGCCTTTCAACCCCATTAAAATGATCCACGTATTAAATTCACTGTGTGATAAAGCCCGGGGGGGGGGGCGGGGGGCTGGGATGTCCTGGAAGCACCACCCACACTCTGACTCTTCCTGGGGATGGAGAAGAGTTGACTCACCCCAGGTTGGCAAATGAGCATTAAAAATGTAAAAGGGCCCGGCCTGCACGTCTCAGTGATTGAGCATTGACCTATGCACCAGGCAGTTGAGGTTCAATTTCCGGTCAGGGCACATACCCGGGTTGCGGCCCGATCCCCATTGTGGATTGTGCAGGAGGCAGCCGATCAATGATTCTCTCTCATCATTGATGTTTCTATCTCTCTCTCTCCCTCTCCCTTCCTCTCTGAAATCAATAAAAATATATTTTTTAAAAATTAAATGGGAAGGGCTACAACCCATCAATTTCATGACTCTGCCTACCCTGGCAAAGCCGTCTCTGAGCCTCAGACCGCAGGTTGGAGATGTCTGTAGCTGGGGCTGTTACACTGGGAAGGATCCTAACAGGGATCAGCCAGGCAGGACTGGCTGGCAGGCGGTGGTCCGGTCCCTCAGTGGAATGTTACACAGCATCCGAGGGACCAAGGCTCTGCTGCACACCCAACAAACAAAGGCGATCGGAGGAAGGTGGCCGTGTGGAAGGAGCAGACCTGCAGGCTGATGTTTACAACACGAGGGCAGGGTGATCACAAAAGCAAGATCTGCCCTAACCGGTTTGGCTCAGTGGATAGAGTGTGGGCCTTCGGACTGAAGGGTCCCAGGTTCTGGTCAAGGGCATGTACCTTGGTTGCGGACACATCCCCAGTGGGGTGCCTGCAGGAGGCAGCTGGTCGATGTTTCTCTCTCATCGATGTTTCTAGCTCTCTATCCCTCTCCCTTCCTCTCTGTAAAAAATCAATAAAATATATTTAAAAAAAAACAAAAAACAAAAGCAAGATCTGACCTCAGTTTTTACAGGAACACACACACACACACACACACACACACACACGCACACACACACGTGCGTATGCGTGTGTTGTGCTTTGTACTGTGTCCCCTAAAATTAATATGAGGAAGTGCTAACCCCCAGGACCTCAGATTATGACCTTATTTGGAAACAGGGTGGTTGCAGATGGAATGAGTTGTGGCACCGGAGTAGGCTGGGCCCCAGTGCAGTATGACTGATGTCCTTGCACAAAGGGGAAATTTGGACAGACTCACACGCAGGGAGAACGTCATGTGATGACTGAGGCAGAGATGAGGTGATGTTTCTACAAGCCAAGGAACGCCAGAGACTTGCCAGCAACCACTGCTTTCGGCAGGAACCAATCCAGGCCGAGTCCTTGATCTTGGAATTCCAGTCCCCAGATCTGCGAGACAATACAGTTCTGTAGTTTAAGCCAACCACCTGTGGTGCTTTGTTCCTGCAGCCCTCAGAAGCTGTGTGTGTGTGTGTGTGTGTGTGTGTGTGTGTGTGTGTGTGTGAGAGAGAGAGAGAGAGAGAGAGAGAGAGAAAGAGAAAGTTTTAGTAAGAAATGTAAATGTAACAAGCTGATAATAGGGAGTATGGTGGCCTTAATACACTAATCTTGTACAAATAAAAGGGGTTTGGGCAATATTTGCATAAAAACTTTAATTTCAAAAACAAAAAGTTTAAGCCATCCTGAATGGATCTCATATTTCTAGTATTT
The DNA here is from genome assembly GCF_000412655.1 of Myotis brandtii. NCBI lineage: Eukaryota > Metazoa > Chordata > Mammalia > Chiroptera > Vespertilionidae > Myotis > Myotis brandtii. Next base: position 1,020,827 of record NW_005354255.1, on the reverse strand, counting down.
CTAGGGCTACAAATTGGAATATTTTTCCTGATTTGATATTATAAAAATTTCCAAATGAAGCATAGAAATGGATGCAAAGGAACTAGCGTGAGGTTATATGCCTTCAAACAATCATAGGGTCACAGGTTGCACTGAAAGCTAGGAATTGAGAGAACTTCATGCCGCCACGAAAAACCAATTTATAATTTGGGGACAAAAGGATATGCTTTTAGATAAATGTATGAATGATGTAAATACATAAATGCTGCCTGTTGGGGGTTGGCCTGTGTATGAATAGCATGAACTGGACTGAATACACTATTATTTTTTCTAGGAAATATAGGAAGGCATTTTTTCCTCCAGAAAAAGTACGGGGTGGAGCAAAAGTAGGTTTTTAGTTGTGAATACTCGAAACACAGAGTTTATTCTTGTAGTATTATTTATTAATTATTGTATTACTAGTGGCCCAGTGCACGAAATTCCTGGGGACTCAAGGGTCCCAGGTTCGATTCCGGTCAAGGGCATGTACCTTGGTTGCAGTCGGACATCCCTCTCACAATCCAGGACCGCTGGCTCCTAACTGCTCACCTGCCTGCCTGCCTGATTGCCCCTAACCACTTCTGCCTGCCAGCCTGATGGCCCCCTAACCGCTCCCCTGCCAGCCCAATCACTCCCAACTGCCCTTCCCTGCTGCAACCCGCCTCCTCCACCAGGACCCGCCTCCTCTGAGCAAGGCAGTGGAGACGCTGAGACCAGCCTCCTCTGCACTGCGTGAAGCCGCTGGACCCCCCAGGCCTCATTGTGCTGAGCAGCCACCAGGCCCTGCCTCCACTGTGCGCGTGGCCATCTTGTGGTGGCCATCTTGTGATGACATCGCGTGCAAGAGCCACCTAGTATAGATTTTCCATATGTACACTGTAAACCTACTTTTGCCCCACCCTGTATTTATCTTTATTTGATGCAGTTCTGTCATTAAGATATTGTTAGTCCTGACCGGTTTGGCTCTCTCCAATCTGGGACCCCTCAGGGGATGTCTGATTGCCGGTTTGGGCCCGATCCCTGTGGGCAGTCAGACATCCCTCTCACAATCCAGGACCACTGGCTCCTAACTGCTCACCTGCCTGCCTGCCTGATTGCCCCTAACCACTTCTGCCTGCCAGCCTGATGGCCCCCTAACCTCTCCCCTGCCGGCCCAATCACTCCCAACTGCCCTTCCCTGCTGCAACCCGCCTCCTCCACCAGGACCCGCCTCCTCTGCGCAAGGCAGCCTCCTCTGCACTGCGTGAAGCCGCCGGACCCCCCAGGCCTCATTGTGCTGAGCAGCCGCCAGGCCCTGCCTCCACTGTGCGAGTGGCCATCTTGTGGTGGTCATCTTGTGATGACATCGCGTGCAAGGGCCACCTAGGCTTTTATTAGTATAGATTTTCCATATGTACACTGTAAACCTACTTTTGCCCCACCCTGTATTTATCTTTATTTGATGCAATTCTGTCATTAAGACATTGTTAGACATAATGAAAAGGAAAGGTACTTTTCTTTCCAATTACAATTTACATTCCATATCATTTTGTATTAGCTTCAGGTGTACAGCATAGTGGTTAGGCAATCATATACTTTACATACACCCACCTGGCACCATACATTGTTATTATTGACTATATTTTCTTTTTTTAAAAAAATATGTTTTATTGATTTTTTACAGAGAGGAAGGGAGAGGGATAGAGAGTTAGAAACATGGATGAGA
>NW_005354255.1:1014631-1018949 GCF_000412655.1 Myotis brandtii | reverse complement strand
ATCAGCTGCCTCCTGCACACTCCCTACTGGGGATGTGCCCGAAACCAAGGTACATGCCCCTGATCGGAATCGAACCTGGGACCCCTGAGTCCGCAGGCCGACGCTCTATCCACTGAGCCAAACCGGTCAGGGCCCAATTTATACTTTTCAATACCTTCACTTTTTTCACCCAGTCCCCTCCCCTCTGGCAACCATCAGTCTGTTCTTTGTATCTATGAGTCTGTTTCTGTTTTGTTTGCTCGTAGTGAAATCATATGGTATTTGCTGTTCTCTGACTGACTTATTTCACTTAATACTCTCTAGGACCACCCATGCTGTCGCAAATGGTAAGATTTCATTCTCCTTCTTTTTTTTCAATCCTCCCCTGAGGCTATATTTCCATTGATTTTTAGGGACAGTGGAAGAGGGAGGGAAAGACAGAGAGAAACATCCATCGATGTGAGAGAAACACACCGATTGGTTACCTCCTGCAACCCGGGGAGGAGCCTGCAACCAAGATACGTGCCCTCAACTACAATAGAACCTGGGACCCTTTGGTCCGAAGGCCAACACTCTTATCTACTGAGGGAAACCAGCTGGGGCAGGTTTCATTCTTTTTATGGCCAAGTAATATTCCATTGTATATATGTACCACTGCCTTTTTATCCATTTGTCTATTGATGGGCACTTGGGTTGCTTGCATAGTTTGGCTATTGTTAAAAAAAAAAAAAGACACTTCAATGAACATATATTCTTTCAAATTAGTGTTTTGGGTTTCTTTGGATATATACCCAGAATTGGAATCACTGGGTCATAAGGTAGTTCCATTTTTAATTTTTTGAGAACCTCCATACTGTTATCCATAGAGGCTGCCCCGTCTGCATTCCCACCAGCAATGCACCAGGGTTGCCTTTTCTCTACATGCTCCCCAACACTTGTTTGTTGATTTCTTGCTGACAGCCATTCTCGCAGATGCAAGGCATTTTCCCCCTGAGGGTATGTTAATGATTTTAGAGAGAGAGGAAGGGGGGGGAGGGCGAGAGAAGAGAGAAGAGAAGAGGGGAGGAGAGAAAGATAGATGGGTTGCCTTCCGGATGAACTCCAACCAGGGATTGAACCGGAAACCTAGGTATGTGCCCTGACAGGGAATCCAACCTGAAACCTTTTTGGTGTTTGGGTGACTCACACGCCAACCAACTGAGCCAGCTGGCGGGGGTGCAAAGCACTTCTCTTGATGCCAAGGAGCTACAGACTGTTTTCCCAAACTGCCCTCAAAGCCATTCATTTCTTTTTGATGCGCAGGAAGAGCCCTGAATTCCTTGTGTGGTACATTGGGAGTGGAAAAACTGTTTCTATGGTAACACCAGACTGTCAATCAAGCAAAAGAGGTGGGGCTCAGAGGGTGGGTCTTTCCCTGTTTTCCAGCTTGCAAGTCTTACCCAGAATTTTTTTAAAATATGCTGATTTATACTTTCAAAATTTTTGTTAATCCTCACCCGAAGATATTTTTCCATTGATTTTTTAGAGAGAGAGGAAGGGAGGGAGAGAGGGAGGGGGGAGAGAGAGAAATATTGATGTGAGAGCAACACATCAGTTGGTTGCTTCCCCAGTGCACCCAAGGCTCTACTTGCAACCCAGGTACGTGCCCTGGATCAGGAATTAAACTTCCGACCCTCCCATATGCGGGTGGACACGCTCACCACTGCTCAGTCAATGAGTACAAAGGAAAAAGAAAGTGGCTTATGATAAGTGAACAAAATGAAATACGTGCACTTATCACCTGGGAATTTTCACCTGGCTCATATTTGAAAATGAAATGAGAACTTTAGTGAGAACAATAAAAGGAACACTATAGCCCTGGCTAGGTGGCTCAGTCTGTTGGAGTGTCATCCTGTACACACCAAAAAAGTTGCTGGTTCGTTCCCTGCTCAGGGCACTAGGTTGTGGGTTCAATCTCCAGTCGGGGTGTGTATGAGAGGCAACCCTTCCATGTTTCTCTCACATTGATGTTTCTCTCTGTCTTTCCCTCTCTCTCCCACTCTCTCTAAAATTAATGAAAAAATATCCTCCGATGAGAATTCAAAAAAAAAAATCTTCCACTCTCTCTAAAATCAATGGAAAAACATCCTCCGATGAGAATTCAAAAAAAAAAAGAGAGAATGTAATTAGAAATTTTGAATAGTTGTCTTTGCCCTCAATGTGACCTATATTGTCTTTAATGAAGCAGAGAGAGGCATGAAAGAACACACAGCTGAGAAACAGCCGAACAGGACTCTGGGTCTGTCAAGACGCCTGGGCTCACTCATCCTTTTAGACAGGTTTAAACCACGTAGCATAGAATGCACCCATTTAAAGTGTATGATTCCGCGGTGTTTAGTATATTTACAAAGTTATACAACCATCACCACAGTCTAATTTTAGAACATTTTGATCTCCCAGAACGAAACCTCATCCTATCAGCAGTCACGCCTATTCCCCTCCCCATTAATCCTTTTTTCTTTTTTTGGTACCAAAACCTGTGAAAGAACCACCCATTCATTCCTTATCCCCAGGCAACCACGAGTCGACTCTCTGTCTCTCTGAATTTGCCTGTTCTGGATACTTCATATAAATGAAATCATACACTATGTGGCCTTTTGTGACTGGCATCTCTCTTTTTGTTGTTAATCCTCACCCGAGGATATTTTTTTCCATTGATTTTTAGAGAGAGTGGAAGGAAGGGAGGGGGAGAGGGAGAGTTAGGGTTAGTCGGGCCAGTGCTCTAACCACTGAGCCCTCCAGCCAGGGCATGACTGGCATCTTTTACTGAGCATCATGTTTCAAAATTCACCACTGTTGTAGCATAAGTCAGCAGTATATTCCTTTTTATGGCCAATAATACTCTATTGTTTCACATGACATTCTGTTGGACTACATTTTGGTTATCTAGTAATCAATTGATGGGCATTTGGGTTGTTTTTACTTTTTGGCTCTTGTCAGTTCTGCTGCTGTGAACATTCTTGCATAGGTTTTTGTGTGGACAAGTGTTTTCAGTTGTCTTGGGTGGATTGCTGGATTGCATGGTAACTCCATGTTTAGCCACACCCATGTTCTCAGAACAGTACAGGAGTCAATGCAGATGTATTAAGCAGCTCCTGTGGGCACTGTTGTATGTGCTGGGAATACAGCAACAAACAAACAAGCAGGTCACCACCTAGGCCAGGTAGCTCAGTTGGTTACAGCATCGTCCGGATATGCCAAGCTTGCAGGTTCCATTTCCGGTCAGGGCACATACAAGAAGCAACCAATGAATCACAAATAAGTAGAACAACAAATCGAGGTTTCTCTCCCCCCCCCCCTCAAATCAATTAAAAACAAGCAAACAGGTCATGTGGAGGAAAAGGAGATATGGAGAAAAAATAAGACGGGGTGTATGACGTGGGGTACAAGCCTGAGAAAGCCTCGCTCAGAAGGTGACATTTGAGCAAAGGCCTGAAGGAGGTCAAGCAGCGAGCCAGGCAGACAGTCTCGGGGTAGGCCAGGCCGGTGGAGGGAACAGCGAGTGCAAAGACCCAGCGGTGGGAATGAATGAAACGGATGTATTTGAAAAACATGGAGGAAGCAGGAGGAGGGGGAGAGTGGAGATGAGGCAGGAGGTGATGTCTCACAGCTTGTTTAGGAACAAATGGGCTTATCGTGAGCATCCAGAGACTGCTCCTGGCATTCTGGGGGCAGAGGCAGCCTCAGCCCAGACCACGAGAAGACCAGGATATGCCCGGGGGGTCCCCGACATCCAAGGGCAAAACCTCCTGCCCCGCCAGCTTCACGAGGCCCTAGCAGCCTTCCTGTCGCACCACCTTTGCCCAAATGCCTCCAGCCCAATTCCTCGCCCAGCCCCAGTCGGACCAGCCTCTTGGTCTTAGCCTCAGAGCATCCCAGCCTCCTGGTCCTGCACATCGTCCATGTCCTCATTGCACAGCAGGGAGCGCAGTTTCTGCCCTGTCTCAGAGCAGGACCAGGCACAGAGGGGTGTCCAGGGCCCTAAATCCCGTCTATAACCGGGAAACTTTCCCACCGGGTTTGCAGGATGCTAAGAACATGGTGCACCTCGCCCTGAGGCAAGTGGCTGCCCAGATGGTCCTTAACCCCTTCCTTAGCAACCTGCCCCCGTCCCCATGACAACTGGGGCGGGGCCGAAGCCGGTCGGGCCGGAGCAGGGAATCTCTCCCTCGGCGGAGGAGGAGGAGTCGGCGCCGTGCCTACTGGCCCTTTAAGAGGCTCCGCCAGGCGAGGCCTCAAAGCGCCCTGATTAGCCCCCGAGCGGCCGAGCGCAGCCCAACTTGACGCACCCCGCAGCCTC
>NW_005354255.1:1011221-1014082 GCF_000412655.1 Myotis brandtii | reverse complement strand
CAGCCCCGCCCACCTTGTTGGTGCTCCCCGACCCCGGCCCCAGGGTCTCGACTCCCCGCCACCCGGGCAGTCCCTGCCTTAGCGCCCCACGGGCTTCTCCCCACGCCCGGGCTCCAGCCCCTCCCAGGGGTCCCCACTGCCCCCCTCACAGGGATCGGGTCCCTTCGCTGCTGCCCTATCTGCCGTCGGGGGTAATGAATGGGTGTGACCCTGGAGTCCTGTGGCTTAAGCCTCTCCCAGGGGTCCCTACTGGCTCCTGATCCGACCTCCGGACCCTGCTCCCCAGAGACCCCTGCTCCCAGGACTCAGGCCCCCGCTCTGCCAGCCCCACCGTCGGGGTCGGGGTGGGGGTGGGAGTGACTGGCGTTCCCGTGACTCCAGGCCGGCGGGCGGCAAGGCTCCTGCACAGCATGGGGGCTTCGTGGTGGCTGTCAAGCAAGAGCGCGGCGAGGGCCCGCGAGCCAGTGAGAAGGGGTCCCACGAGGAGGAGGTGAGAGCCCCCGAATTGTGGTGGGGGAGGCTCTGGGTCTCCAGCCTCACCTCGGACTAGAGCTGACCCGCTGTGGCTCCGCCCACTGCCCAGATTTCCGTCTGGAAGCTGAGACCCCGCCCCATATTAGATGCCACGCCTCACAAGGTCCGCTGCCACTCTGCGGCCAGGCCCCGCCCACAACCGAATGCAAGCTCCGCCCACTGCTTGCCTCGTGGGGGTGGGGAGCACCTTTTGGCGTATTAGAGGCCACACCCACAACAGAAAACAGCCTGAACCCCTGTTTCCAGTACCTCTGATACCCCTCACTTCTATCCAGGCTTCCTCGACCCCCCTTCACAATCCTAGCCCCTGACCTGGCCACACCTCCAGGCCTTCTGGGTCCTACCTGCTGGCTGGCCACCTCACCTCTAGCCTCGCCCACGTCTTCCAAGGCTCCGCCCCGTCCCCCTCTGGGCCCCCCTCTAGGCCCCTCCCAACGGCGCTGCCTGGTTCCGCAGCCTGTGAAGAAGCGAGGCTGGCCCAAGGGAAAGAAGCGAAAGAAGATCCTGCCAAATGGCCCCAAAGCACCTGTCACTGGCTACGTGCGCTTCCTGAACGAGCGGCGAGAGCAGATTCGCACGCGCCACCCGGACCTGCCCTTTCCTGAGATCACCAAGATGCTGGGTGCCGAGTGGAGCAAACTGCAGCCCACAGAGAAGCAGGTGGACGGCAGGGGGCGGCGGAGGGGGCCAGCCCGGGACCACTGACCTCCCCCCACCCATTCAGGCCCCCGCAGCCATATCCTGAAAGGACCTGGTGTGGAGGGTTCTTCCTCCTGGAGAACTGACCGCCCATGAGGCCTCCCCAGTTCATTGGGGAAGGGTAGTAATAGGGGAGACTAGACAGAAAACTTAACCAGTGTGGTCACCCAACGTCTAAAAGAAGTAGGGGCGGGAGCTAGATTTTTATGTGAAATCCAATTTTCAAATCCTAGTAATTTAAAAACTACATAAGCATCAAGAAAAGGTAACAAAACTCACCACTGGCTTGTACCCTCATAAGTGGGATTTCAACAGGTGAAACGGGTGCTGGAGGGCAGCCTGGAGGTGGGAGCCTATAGTCAGACCCCGTAGAGTGGTTCATAAGCTGGTGAGGTGGGAAGCTAGGAGGCACCCTGAGCAGCAGGCTCAGGGGCCAGGTTTTGTCTGGAGGGTAATAAGGAGCTCGGGGGGGATGTCCAGCACTGTGAGATGAGTGATGGATGGGGGCCTGGCCTTGGAGGCCTCCTCGGCCCTGGGGCTGGGTCAAGCCTTCTCATGCTGCCCTGCCAGCGGTACCTGGATGAGGCCGAGCGGGAGAAGCAGCAGTACATAAAGGAGCTGCGCGCGTACCAGCAGTCAGAAGCCTACAAGATGTGCACCGAGAAGATCCAGGAAAAGAAGATCAAGAAAGGTGAGAAGGGCCCCAGCCCCAGGCAGCCCAGTGCCTGCTCTGAGGGGTGAGCCTGGAGACCCCTCACCTCCATGGGGTTCACATGGGAGGGAGGGGAAGGCGGGTGTTGCAGGCAGGGGGAGCAGCATATGCAAAGCAGAGTCAGAGGAGACCTGGGAGGCTGACCCTGCCCTCCCCCTTCCCCCACCAGAGGACTCGGGCTCCGGGCTCATGAATACCCTCTTGAATGGACACAAGGTAAGTGTCCTCCTCCAAGCAGAGCGCCTAGGTGAGAAAGGTCCGGAAGTCTTTAGGCCCCTGGGTGAGGCCCTGAGTGAGCCAGGACCAAGGCTCATGGAAAGTGAACGGCCCTGCCCACCCTGTGTAAGTAGGGGCAGCCACCCCCTGGGAATGTTAACAGACTCGAACTCAGTGGCTCAAGGAGACCCCCAGGCTTGGGGGATGTCCCAGAGGGCATTTGGATGCCCCCTCAAAATAAACATTGCCACTTGTCTTGTCCCAGGGTGGGGACTGCGATGGCTTCTCCACCTTTGATGTCCCCATTTTCACTGAAGAGTTCTTGGACCAAAACAAAGGTGAGCACCAACTCGGGGTTCTTGGGGGAACAGGTGTTAGGAGGAGGGTGGGCCGAAAGAGGGCTCCAAGGCAACAGGTAGGGAGTGGGAGTATTTACCCCGAAAGCCAAGCCGTTTTCCTCACCTGCCCCGAGGCCCGGGAGCTCAAGGATGGGGCTGGGGGCAGAGCAATGCCTTCAGGCCTGGCGCGGGGCACCGCTCGGGCAAAGGCCTGGCAGAGGGTAGGGGGAGGCAGTGCCAGCTCTGACCTGGCTCCCGCTGCAGCTCGGGAGGCGGAGCTGCGGCGCCTGCGGAAGATGAACGTGGCCTTCGAGGAGCAGAACGCGGTGCTGCAGAGGCACACCCAGAACATGAGCAGCGCG
>NW_005354255.1:1009234-1010910 GCF_000412655.1 Myotis brandtii | reverse complement strand
CCCGCCGCACTGACTGCCCCGCCCTCACTGACCCAGGCCCAAGCCAGCCCCTCTCTCACTGACCCCAGCCGTCCCGCCTTTAGTGATTGTCTTTGGCCGGTTTTGACTAATTTTCTCTCCCCAACTAGACCCCCATACCTCCCACCACAACCTCTCCCGGGCCAACTAATGTCTTCTGACCCACCCTCACCCCCACCTTCTCTCACAACTGACCCTGACTCTCAGGTCCAGACGCCCTGACCCCTCACCCGACCCCACGGACACGCGCCAAGGGCCCCCGCCCCAGGACTCCTCCCTTAAAGACCCCAATCCTCTGACCTCTGTGCCCTGGAGCCCCAACCACAGCTACTCCAACACCGGGCTCGGCTGACAGCCCCCTGCCGCCCGCAGGCACCGGCGAGACGCCCACGCTCAGCACGCTGGACTTCTACATGACGCAGCTGCACGGAGCCATCGAGCGGGACCCCGCCCAGCACGAGAAGCTCGTGGTCCGCATCAAGGAGATCCTGGCCCAGGTGGCCAGGTGTGTGCGGGTCTGCCCCTGGCTCAGCCCGGTGGGGCGGCCCTGCATGGGGGACTGCCTCAGCTAGACCCGCCCCGACCGCATTTCTCCTTGGGTGGGATTCTGGAAACCGTGGGCTCTGCCGGGTGGGATCCAGCAGCCGGATCTCGTTCTGAGGGCCCCGCCCACCTGGGGTTTGCCAGGTGGGACTTATTTGGTGCTGGGGCAGGAGGCCAATGGCGGAACCACGAGCGCAGCGGGACTGTATTAACGCTGCTGGGTGGGATCTGCCAGCCCCCCTTGGCCACTTAGGGGAACCAGAACGTCTCCAAAGCTTCTTGGCAATTTATTCTGGGTGTCTTCTGGCTCCCCAGGTTAGATGGGGTCAGCTCCAGGCCCCCTACCCTGACATCTGTTTGGAGCTGCTTAAGGAAGGTGGCCTCTGGTGTCCCCTAGGATGGTGGTGGGGACTGAGGGGATGGCGTCCCCCATCATGACTCCCCTCCTCTCTCCTGTTGCAGTGAGCACCTATGAAGGTGTTGGTCAGCTCATGGCGATCCAGCGAAGACCAAGCTCTGCTCTGGCCCCCACCCCATGAAGGAGGGATGGGGGTCCACCCTTTGGGGCCAGGCCCAATCCTGCACCTTGGGAGCTCCAGCCCCCTAACATTACTCTACACCATCCCCTAGCTTTCAACCTCCCCAGCACCCCAAATCCAGAAAAGTCACCTGCCATGCACAACACACATAGAACCCCATGGCCTCATAGAGCATGTCATAGTACAGGGCAGTGGGAACACCACACATGGGCAGCATGACCCAGGACACAAGGGGACCAACAGCAACTCTCCACACTGGTGTAGGGAGGGTGAAACAGGCTACAGTGGCTCTAGGGATCTGCCCCAGGACACAGGGCAGTGGAAACCCATACCTGACACAGGGAGGGACTCCCCGAAGGTGCTGACCACAAGTGCCCCACGCAAGCAGGCACACTGCGGGACATGCTCTCATGCTTGGGGGAGAGCCTTCTGCCTGTGGCCCTCGACTTCCTGCACCTGAAAATGGAGTAACTGGGACTGACTCCCTGCCCCGTTCAGCTAATCGACCGTCATGAAGGTGGCCCCTTTGCCACTGCTTAATCTGGACTTTTAAATTAAAAAAAATAATAAAGTGGA
>NW_005354255.1:1008003-1009127 GCF_000412655.1 Myotis brandtii | reverse complement strand
CCCCAGCCCCTGACAACCAGGAATCCACTTTCTGTCTGGATTTGCCTGTTCTGGACATTTCACCTGGGGTTACACACTCTGACCTTCTGTGTCTGGCTTCTCTCAGCACCTTTTTTCAAGGCCCATTCACATTATAGCAAGTATCAGTGCCTCACTCCTTTTCTGACTAATATCCGGTGTGTGGATGGACACACTGTGTTTATTCACTGATGGACATTTGAGCTTGGCCATTGTGAACTGTGCTGCTGTGAACGTTCAGCGTTCATGCACAGGTTTTTATTTGAGTACCTGTTTTCAGTTCTCGTGGGTCCATCACCAGGAGTGGAATTGCTGGGTCATATAGTAATTCTATGCTTAACTTATTGAGGAAACTCTGAGACTTCAGTGTTTAATGGAATATTTAAAACATTCTAGCCCTAGCTAGTTTGGCTCAGTGGATAGAGCATCGGCCTGCAGACTGAAGGGTCCTGGTTCCTGATTCCAGTCAGGGGCATCGAACCCAGATTGTGGGCTCGATCCCCAGTAGGGGGCGTGCAGGAGGCAGCCAATCAATGATTCTCATCATTGATGTTTCTATCCCTCTCCCTTCCTCTCTGAAATCAATAAAAATCAATCAATAAATAAACAAACAAATAAATAAATAAAACATTCTAAAACTTTTGGAGACTAATTTGACCAATACCTATGCTACAGATTTAATTATGTCCCCTCAAAAGATATGTCGAAGTCCTTATCCCAGGATCTCAGAATGTGACCTTATTTGCAGATATAATTAGTGAAAAGATGAGGTCACCCCAGAGTAGGGTGGGCCTGATCCAGTATGACTGGTGTCCTTATAAGAAGATGAAAATTTAGACACAGACACAGAAAGGAGACAGCTATGTGATGACAAAGGCAGACATCCGAGTACCGCAAGCTGCTGAGGAATGCCAAGGACTGCTGGCCACCACCAGACGTTCGGAGAGGCAAGGAAGGACCCTACCCCGGGTCTTGGCACGCTGATAACTTGATTTTGGACGTCTGGCCTCCAGAACTGTAAACAAAATAAATCTGTTTTAAGCCACCGTTAGTGGTACTTTATTATGACAACCCTTGGAGACTGATACAACTGGATATTGTTAACT
>NW_005354255.1:1006626-1007991 GCF_000412655.1 Myotis brandtii | reverse complement strand
CCCCCCCCCCCCCAGCTGAGAGCTCCCTGGCACAGGTATCTCCATCCCAAATTTGGAGTGTATCACTCTGGGCAGGTCTCTTACATCCTTTTAGCACATGTATATGTCTTCCTGAAAGAGTGCCATTTTGATCGTTTGGGGTTTCTTTTCATTTTTTAAAGGTTTTAATGTGTACAATTCTGTGGTTTCCAGTGTACTCACAAAGTTGTGCAACCATTGGCACAATCTAATTCCAGAACATTCCATCACTCCAAAAAGAAGCCCGGTGGCGCTAAGCAGTCAGCCCCAGTCCCTCTCTCCACGAATCCGCTTCCTGTCTCTGAGCATTTGCCTGGTCTGGGCATTTCACATAAATAGAACCACACACTGTGTGGCCTTTGGTGTCTGGCTTCTCTCAGTGAGCACCATGTGTGCAAGGCTCATCCATGTTGCGGTGTGTGTCATGTTTTGTAGGCTTTAAACATTTACATACATTTTCTTACATCACCCAAAGCCTTTTCCCATCAATGTCTGGATTCTGAGAGTCCTTCAAGGCGGGAGGCCCCTCATTACAGTGGGTACGGCTTTCCACCACTGTTTATTGAGCCAAATTTCCTGATGCCTAGTGTTGTGTTCCCAGGGGATTCTTACAGAGGCCTCCTGGCGCTGGAGCCTCCTTCATCTGTAACCTGGGGGTCCACTTATTCCCTTATCAAATATTGCCCGAGTGCCTGCTCCCTGTGTGCCTGGCACTGGGCCCCCTTGCACAGCAGGGGAACAAGAGACCAGAACCCCGGCCCTCCCGGAGCTGACCTTCCAGTTGGGAGGACAGGACGCAAGAAGGATAAGTCAAAATAATCTGGTTTGTCAAGTGATGCTCAGTGCTAGGGAGAAAACGAAAGCTGGGAAGAGAGATCGGAGGTAGTCAGAGGGGCAAGAGCTGAAGGAAGTGAGGGAAGGAACCACCTGGAGATCTGGGAGGAGAGGTCCCCGGCGGGCACAGGGCACAGCACAAGCAAAGGCCCTGGGGCAGGACTGTGCCTGGGAGTTGAGGAACAGCTGAAGCCCGTGAACGAGGCGGGGAGAGTGAGGACAGGGCTGGAATAGGGGCAGGTCGAGCAAGGCCATATGGGCTGAGGAACAAAGCCCACTTTTACCCTGAAGGAGGTGGGAGCTTGGAGGGTGGTGGGCAGAGGAAGGACGGGATGTGCCTCAGGTTGTACCAGGGGAACCTTACTTCCATCGCTTCGGGCTGTTGCAAGGATTAAGCGAGCGCGCTTGCAGAGTGAGCTCCTTGCTTGTGATCCCTGTTTCCCGCTCTACAACCCAGGCCCCCGCCGACCGCCCAGCCTCCCTGGGGAGCGCGCAGCTGGCCCTGGCAGGGCC
>NW_005354255.1:1005910-1006210 GCF_000412655.1 Myotis brandtii | reverse complement strand
GGGGGCCCGGGGTCTCGGAGACGCACCACTCAGACCCAATGGTGCCCATGCACTGGGGAAGCCCCGTTGAGCGGCCTGCACAAAAGAGGAGCAGGTCTAAGGGGTTAGTGAGTCCCCAGATCGTCGGGGAACTCACTCCCCCCCCGCCCCCCAGCTAAGGTGGATACAGCCCTCGGGGAAGCGCGTCTGTGATTCCTGGGCGCGGCTGGAGGCTGGGGTTCCAGGCAGCCCCTTTCCAGGCGATCCGTCGGAGGCAGCCGGGGTTACAGGCCGGGTGCAGAGCGGTGCGCCGTGCAGCCC
>NW_005354255.1:998460-1005897 GCF_000412655.1 Myotis brandtii | reverse complement strand
CAGAAGGGAGGGGAAAAGATGGGGGTGGGGGTGGGGGGATCAGGGCACCAAGTGGTTGGAACTGGAAGTTGGGGGGTGGGAAAGGAGGTTTCTTCCTGCAGCCTCCTTCTCACCCTGCCCCTCATTCTGGGGGCCTGTCTCCTCCCCCCCCCACCTGAAGATCCTGTGGGCTGGGCCAGTGTCGGTGCCTTTTGTGCCTCGGTTTCCCCGTCAGGCCCCTGAGCCCATCCCTCCCCCCACCCCGCCCGCGGTTCTGCGCAGACAGCGGGGAGTGAGCGCTGTCATTAATCCTGAGCTCCCCTCCCCGGGGCAGATCTTATTCTGCACCCTCAACAGCCACAAGGTGGACATGCAGAAGCTGCTGGGCGGCCAGATCGGCCTGGAGGACTTCATCTTCGCGCACGTGCGCGGCGAGACCAAGGAGGTGGAGGTCACGAAGACGGAGGATGCCCTGGGGCTGACCATCACGGACAACGGGGCCGGCTACGCCTTCATCAAGGTGCCCGCGGTGCGGGGTGGGGGGTGGGGGGGGGCGACTTTCCGGGTGCTCCAGGCCCTGGGTCGAGCCACTGCCCCCCTCTGGTCTAAGGGGGTTCTGCGGGGGTGGCCCCTGGAGTGACTCTGGGTCCCTGCAGAGGATCAAGGAGGGCAGCATCATCAACAGGATCGAAGCCGTGTGTGTGGGCGACAGCATCGAGGCCATCAACGACCACTCCATCGTCGGCTGCCGCCACTACGAGGTCGCCAAGATGCTCCGCGAGCTGCCCAAGGCCCAGCCCTTCACCCTGCGCCTGGTGCAGCCCAAGAGAGCCTTCGGTGAGGGCCACCTGTGGCCTTGGGGGCCGGCGGTGGGGGGAGCTCTTGGGGAAGTGGGTTCTCTTGGGGAAGTGGGTCAGCGGAGGGGGTGGGGTAGGATGGAAGGTTCTAGATGCCTCTGGTGACATGACGGGGAACTTCTGGCATTGTATTGGGAACAGGTGGGTGGTTTCCATACTGTTACAGTCTAGCTGGGGACGGGGGGAGTTTGGGAAGATGGAGGAAGGATGAGGCGGTGTTTAGATCTATTGTGTCACTTGGTGGGAGCTTTTAAAGTGCTGCTTTAAGGCTGTGAACATAAGGGGGCTTTTGAAGGCTAAGAAAGTTCCAGAAAGTCTCAGCTGGTGGTTTCCCAGTGTTTACAAAGAGTGGATCCACCCAGAACACGTGCCCCTCCACCGCTCTGTCCCCTCCAGACATGATCAGCCAGAGGAGCCGGAGCAGCAAATGCCCCGTGGAAGCAAAAGTGACCAGCGGGCGGGAGACCCTGCGGCTTCGTTCTGGGGGGGCTGCCACAGTAGAGGAAGTGGTGAGTGAGGGGAGGGGGGCCTTCAGGGACTCTAACACCTACAGCTCTAACTCTGAGCCGGCGTGACCTAGGCTGAGACCTCCCTCACACAGCGCCGGTTTCCCACCTGCAGAATGGGTCTTCAGGTGAGGCGGGGCAATGGTGGTTGTGCAGAAGCATTGGCACACGAGGTCCCGGCCTGCTGGTACCCAGGGGAGGAGCCTGGGAGGGGGCTGGGCTGCAGGGATCTGTGGTTCTGACCCTCTGTTTTGTCCCCCTGCGCCCCAGCCCAGTGAATTTGAGGAGGAGGCCTCTCGGAAGGTGGATGACCTCCTGGAGAGTTACATGGGCATTCGGGACCCAGAGCTGGGTAAGGGGCCAGGGTAAGCCGGTGGACCCTGGGGGGAGGCCAGCCCACTGGGAGGAGGTCGGGTCCCAAGGGGAAGTTGGGGTCCCAGAGCACTCTTACCCACTTTCCTTCCCACCCTGGCAGCGTCCACCATGGTGGAGACATCCAAGAAGACAGTGAGCGTTCAGGAGTTTGCACGCCGTTTAGACTCCGTCTTGGGCGAGTTCGCCTTCCCGGACGAGTTTGTGGTGGAGGTGTGGGCCGCCATCGGGGAGGCCAGGGAGGCCTGTGGCTAATTTGCCCCGGGGCTGAGCGCAGCCCCAGTCCGGAGCCCAGCCCCCTGCCCCAGCCCTGCAGGCTGGTTCCTGAAGCCCAGCCCTGCTCCAGAGCCCAGCCCAGATCTGAGACCCAGTCCCCCTCTAGAGCCCAGGTCATCTCTGAGACCAAGGTCACCTCTAGAGCCCATACCAGTTCTGAGACCAAGCCTAATTCTGAGACCAAGCCCTGCTCTAGACACCAAGCCAGCTCTGAGGCCAAGTTCATCTCTAGAACTTCATCTGGTTCTGAGACCCAACCCAGCTCTAGAACCCAGGCAAGCTCTGAGACCAGGTTCAACTCTAGAACCTATACCAGTTTGGAGACCAAGCCCAGCTCTGAGACCAAGCTCTGTTCTAGATCACAGGCCAGCTCTGAAGCTAAGTTCATCTCTAGAACACAATCCAGTTCTGAGACCCAACCTAGCTCCAGAACCCAGTCCAGTTCCAAAACTCAGCCCACCTCTAGAACCCAGGACAGCTCTGAGGCCAAGCCGAGTTTTGGCATTAAGTCAAGTTCTGGAACCCAGACAAGTTTTAAGACCCAGCCCAGCTCTGTGATCAATGCCAGTATCAGAAGCCAGCCCAGCTCTATGACCAAGCCCTGCCATAAAACTCAACCTGACTCTGGAACACAAGATAGCTCCATGATGCTGTCAGACCTGGACACCCAGTTTAGTTCAGGAACACCAGTTAGTTCTGAAACCCAGGTGAGACTTAAGAATCAGCCCAACTACAGAAACCTCTCCAGCGTAGGATTCAAAGACAGCTCCCAAACCCAACCCTATTCACGAACCCAGACCAGCTCAGGAACCCCGATGCATGGGGCAGCTCAGCCCAGATCCCAACCCTGCTCTAAAACTCAGTTTCACTCAAGTATCCACCCCCATTCTGGGGCCCAGTCCAGCTCCAGTGATGAGTCCAGCTCAGAAACTGAGCCCAGCTCTAGACCCCAGCCTAGTGCTACAACCAGGCCCATCTCTAGAATTCAGACGAGCCCTGGAACCTCATCCATCTCTGAGGTAAGGCCTGTCTCCACAACCCAGCTTGATGCTGAACCCCACTCTCACTGCAGTACGAAGACCAGCTCTAGAACACCTTCCAACTCTGGGGCCCAGACCAGCTTCAAGGACTGGCCAATTTCCAGAGCTCACTCCAGATCAGGCACCCAACCCAGCTCTAGAACTCAACCCAGTTCTGGAGCACAGACGGTCTCTGAAATCTCATCGAGCTCCAAAACACAGTCAGTTGCTGATACTGAGTTGAGTTCCAGAATCCAGCTAAACTCTAGTCCTGGGACCCAGACCAATGCAGTAACAGACTTAAGCTCCACAACTCTGTCTAGCTCCAAGAGCAGGCCCAGCTCCAGGACCCAGGCCTGCATGGCTCAATCACCTTCTGGGACTCAGCTCATCTTGGAAACCCCTCAGGCCACAACCCAAGGCAGCTCTGATATTGATCCAAACTTTGCAAAGCAGGTCAGCTCTGCAACTCAGCTCATCTCTAGAGTCCAGTTCAGCTCTGAGACTCAACTCAACTCTGAAACCCCCACCAGCTCAAGGATACAGCCCAGTTCTGGAACCCACCTTAGTTCTAGAATCCAGCCTGTTTCTGGAACTAAACCCAGCTTCAGAACCCAGACAAGTTCTGGAGCCCAGCTTGGTTCGGAGACCCAGCCCAGTTCTGGGGCCCAGACCAGTGCAAGAATTCAACCCAGCTCTGGAGCCCAGCTCAGTTCTAGAACCCAGTCTAGCTCTGAGACCCGGCTCAACTCTGAAACCCAGCTCAGCTCCAGAACCCAGCTTAGTACCAGGATTCAGTTTAGCTCTGAGAACCAGCCAAGCTCTGGAAGCCAGACCAGTTCAAGAATGCAGCCCAGCTCTGAAGCCCATCTTAGCTCCAAATCCAAGTCCAGCTCTGGCACCTGGCTTAGTTCTGAGTCTAAGCTCAGCTCCAGAACCCTACCCAGCTCTGAAACTCAGGCCAGTTCAAGAATACAGCCCAGCTCTGGAACCCAACTCAGTTCCAGAACCCAGCCTGTTTCTGGAACCCAAACCAGTTCTAGAACCCAGACCAGTTTTGGAACCCAGCTCAGATCTGAGACTCAGCCCAGCTCAGACACCCAGCCAAGCTCTAGAACCCTGACCAGTGCAAGAATTCAGCCCAGCTCTGGAGCCCAGCTCAGTTCCAGAACCCAGCCCAGCTCTAGGATTCAGTTCAGCTCTGAGACTCAACCCAGCTCTGAAACTCAGGCCAGTTCAAGAATACAGCCCAGCTCTGGAGCCCAGCTCAGTTCCAGAACCCAGCCTGTTCCTGGAACCCAAACCAGTTTTAAAACCCAGACCAGTTTGGGAACCAAGCTCAACTCAGACACCCAGCCCAGCTCTGGAACCCAGACCAGTGCAAGAATTCAGCCCAGCTCTGGAGCCCAGTTCAGTTCCAGAACCCAGCCCAGCTCCAGGATTCAGTTCAGCTCTGAGACCCAGCCCAGTTCTGAAATCCAGACCAGTTTAAGAACTGAGCCCCACTCTGGAATCCACCATAGTTCTAGAACCCAGCCTGTTTCTGAAACCCAATCCGGCTCCAGAACCCAGACCAGCTTAAGAATCCAGCTCAGTTCTAGGAATGGGCTTCGCCCACAGACCCCAGGCCTTGACCCTAGAATCCAGTCTGATCCCACTCCTCCAGCCCGACCTCAGCCCCCAGACCCACCACCAAGAGCCCCAACTCCGGGCCCCAGCAAAGTCTCTCAGCCTCAACCCCAGCCCCATGATCTGGTACGTGGAACCCAGGCCAATACTGGCAGAAGCCTGCCGACACCCCACCTGGCCCCAAAGCCGCAGGCCCCCTTGACTCGCCAGAAACCAGCCCTTTTACCTAAGCCCCAGGTGGGACCCCGTAAGTCCACCCCACCTACCACATCTGTCACCCCTAGTTCTGCCTCCGGGGTGGCCCTCCTTCGGTCCCAGCTCCCTGAATCCCCAGCTCAGGAGCCTGCCCACACCCCCATGCACAGGGGGTCAGGGACTGCTCTGCGAGGGTCAGAGCCCCTCCCCCACCACAAGGAGCTGTAGCTTAGGGGTGACATAGTTTTGGCCCTTGGTGGGCCCCATCCTCTCTCCTTCCCCTCCCAGCTCTGGTCCCCCAGAAACGGCAGGTGACCTCATTCCCCCACAGGTCAGGGGAGGGAGGATGGAAACGGGCTTCAGTTTCATTGGGCCTGGCTCTGGGCGGTGTAAGCAGATCCCAGGTCTGTGGAAGGGAAAGGGGGAGAGGGAGGGGCAGGAGGTGGTTTGCTCTTCATGTACCTCGAGGGCTCATGGGGAATAAAGGCACATCCCACCCCTGCAGCCAGGTGTGTTGTATTTGAGGGAGGTTTGGGGAGAGCAGAGGCAGGGGCAGGCATGAGGGTCCGGGGGGCTAGCACAACACTGGCTGCTTCTTAAGCACCTACTATGTGCCAGGTGCTTTGCGAGTACTCACTGTGCATGGGTTCGTGTATTCACACATGCATGACGCTCCTCAAAACCTCAGTCATTCGTCCATTCGGTCCATCTTTTTTGAGCACTTATTGTGGGCCAAGTGCTGTTTGTTCAAGACACTGGGAGTCTGAGTGTTAAGTGAATGACCGGCTAAACGATAAGCTTATAAGGGAATGACTGCATCTAGGATGGAGGAAGCGTGTGTCACTCCGTGGCCTTGTGTGCGTCTCCCACGGGTTTAATACCAGAACCCTCTCTAGGGGCGACAGGAAGGATTCCAGAAGACTGGACTCAATGGGGAGGTGGGCGAGGAGCCAAAACCCAGTCTCATCCCCTCTGCCCGGCCCCGCCTTCTGCTCGGTTGCCACAGGGCTGGATAACAATCTGATGCGCCAAACTTCAACAAGTGACCACTGACTTCCAGACCCAAAGGGAAATAAAGCCGCTGGGATACATTTTGGCAAGAGAGGGGGCGTCCTGCCCATTTATATTGAATCTTTTCTAGGCAGAGCCTTCTCAGGTTGGGGTGTCAAAGGGGATCAACTGTACCCCACAGAACAGGTCATATTCAGTGGTCAGACCCCCAATTTCCTGGGCACTTCTGGAAGGGGAGGCTTACAAGTTTAATTGTCTCCAGATACCCTCCCGACACTCCCACTCACCCAGCCTGAAGTTGGGAGGGGCCTGAGAGAAGAAAACGGCCTTGGAAAGGGGGGTCAGGGAAGATTGGGGAGCCCCCAGGGCTGACGGAAGACAGCTCACAATCCTGCCACTCAAACTCTGCTCATCCTGCACTCCCAGCTCCCGGACTTCAGGGTGGGCAGCTGTGACTGTCAGGGAGGCCCGAGGTTGAACGGCCGCTGTCCTTCTGGAGCCACCACTGATGTCTCCCTGCCCCTATGCCATGGTGGGCCTCCGGGCGAGCTGGGGCTGCAGGGAGAGCGACCGGGACCGGGTACTGAGGCCAGGGTGGAGGCGCCGGATCACGGCCCGGCGGAACAGGATGTACACCCAGGGGTCCAGGATCTGGTTCCAGGTGGCCACACGCAGGTAAATGAGCAGCTGCTTCTCCGTGGCTCGGGACAGCTGCCCGGTGGGGCTCATGGATGGTGGGCTCCGCAGCACCGTCTGGGCGATGAAGACCTGTCAAAGGCCAGAGCAGTTACCCAGGAGTCAGGCCGGCCTCCAGCCCTGCCCCTCCACCAGCACCTCTGGTCCCCTAAGATCCAGCACCGATTCTGTTACTGCTGTGCTGCGTGACCTTGAGAGAGCTGCCTGACTTCTCTGAGCCTCGGTTGGTGTGGCCACAGAGTAAGCACTCTCCTCCTGCTCCTCCCCCGGGCACGATTAAATGTGGTGCAAAATAAGATTTGCAGGTGCAAACAGTTGGAATTACTGTTACAACCAGCATTGTTATTCTATTAAATAGTTTATATTTTATAAACATTTCATAATATATTATAAAACCATAGGATAAAATTGTATATAGCCTTAGCCGGTTTGGCTCAGTGGATAGAGTGTCGGTCTGTGGACTGAAGGGTCCCAGGTTCAATTCCAGTCAAGGGCACATGCCCAGGTTGCAGGCTCAATCCCCAACAGGGGCATGCAGGAGGCAGCCAATCAATGATTCTCTCTCCTCATTGGTGTTTCTATCGCTCTCCCTCTCTCTTCCTCTCTGGAAAGAAAAATTGTATATAAAATAACCTATTTCATATTTTATTTTAAAGGATTTAATATAATTTATGTTTTATAAAATGTTATGACAAATACTTTTATATTAAAATGTTATATCAAAATATTAGATTAAATTATTTTAATATATTTTATCAAATATTGAATTTTACATGTAATATTACATAATATATCATGTTATTTACAATGATAATACAATAATTATCTAATAATTAATATATTGTTGATTATAATTATATAGTTATATATTAGTTAAAAATTTAGACATAATTATAA
>NW_005354255.1:997695-998352 GCF_000412655.1 Myotis brandtii | reverse complement strand
ATTATAAAACAATACAATGAATTATAATGTCTATATTTTATAATTAAAATTATATATTGTTAAATAGAATCATAATTCATATGGTAATACATGCATTGTATTAAAATCCTATTGTATTAAGATGGTTCCCTGAGCACTACTGTGTGCTGGGCAAGGCGGGGGACACGGCAGGGGACGCGCCAGCCAGCCCTGCCCCCATCGGGGGGCATCCGTGTCCTGCTCACAAGCTGCTCAGCAGCTTCTCCAGGAGGGGCCCCTCAGCACTGGGGCGGGTGCCCACACCTTCTCCGGTGATGAGAACCTGAACTCCATTCTGGATGGACCGAGGCCCAGCCACCAAGGCTGGCGGGAACCCAGGGCAGACCCTGCCCCCCCACTCACCAGCAGCGGCATCCAGCAGACGCTGGCCACCACCATGATGCCCAGGAGCTGGGCCATCATCTCAACCTCGCAGTCCCGCGGGCGCTGCTGGGCGGCCTCCCGCCCGTGGTAGACGTGGCACAGGGTGGCCACGCTGATGGTGTTGAGCAGGAAGGACAGCCCCACGGAGAAGCTGCCCAGCAGCACGAACAGCAGCCCGAAGACCACGTCCCCGGGCTCGGGGCCCAGCGTGAGGAAGCACCAGGAGCCCGGGTACTGCACGGTGTAGCGGCCCAG
>NW_005354255.1:993451-997623 GCF_000412655.1 Myotis brandtii | reverse complement strand
GGGCCGTGTGATGCCCAGGTAGCGCTCTGCGGCCATGGCGGCCCCCAGCAGCAGCGGGCACAGGCCGAAGAAGACCATGACGACGCCCATAAAGCGGCAGAGGCGACAGCTGGGGTCCACGGCGTGCCAGTCGAAGAGGATGGCGTGCTGGGACACCACGATGGCCCCGGTGATCAGCAGCCCCATGAAGTCGGTGAGCACCAGGCCGCAGAGGAAGGTGAGGAAGGAGGACCTCCCCTGGGAGCTGCCCTGCCGGGCCCCTGCCAGCACCCTCAGGGCCAGCAGGTTGGAGGCCAGGCCCACGAGGCAGAAGGAGGCAGCAAACCAGGGGGAGGCGATCAGGCGCCGCTCCTCTAGCGTGATGTTCATTGGACGGAAACAGGGGCCCAGAGAACTGTCATTGGCCCACATGGCGGAGGAGCAGGGTCGGAGCGTCACCGCCTCATTGGGCTGAGGCTGAGGCTGTGGGTGCTGCTGGCACTGGCCCTGGCACACCTGGTGGGGGCAGAGAGATGATTTGCTGGTGATTCATTCTGCATTTAATCAGAGTGGCCCTGGTGAACTCCTATACAACCTTCAATGCCCCAACTCAAATAACCCCTCCTTAAGGATGCCTTTCCTGACTTACCTCACTCTGCACTCATAGGCTTTACTATTACTAGCTCTGTCCTGCCCTAGAATCAGTGACCTGCGAGGTGAGGACCTGGGCTGTCTCTTCTGGGGGACACCAGTTAGTATCTGTTGGGTTGAAGAGAAGGGCCAAGAAGCCCCAGGTTTGAACTCCAGCCCTGGCACCTGTTGCATGACCCCAAGCAGGTGCTTTCTTCTCCCCGAGCTTGTTTCCCTGCTGGTCTCCCATCCAAGCCCTTGGTGGACTGCAGCTTCCAGGACAGATTTCAGCCACAGTAAGACAGGACGCATCCAGCGTGGAGAGGGAGGCTAGTGGTCGGCCAGAGCTCACTGGCTTTCGTACCAGCCCTGAGGTCAGCCTCGTGGGTCATAATTTCTCACGAATGCACGAGAGTGAGGCCCCACCCCACTGGTATTTTAGGGAGATCCTTCCTCTCACAGGTTGAAAGTGTGTGGATTATTTTTTTTCATTACTTATTTTTTTGAAATCATGTGGATTCTCTCCCCCCCCATCCCCCACGCCCTCACCCCATTTCTTGGCATCGCTTTTATAATAAGTAATACACCCACAAATCCAGTTTCATTCTGGGAACAAAAAAACAGAACATCTGGAGCCACAGGTCCCCAGGGATGGGCTATAAAAGGCAACAGGAGGGACCTGCTAACAGGCGTGGGGCTGGGGGAGAAACCAGAGGAACATCTGGGCTTGGCTGACGCCCAGTGTGAACAAACCAGCCGATGAGGGGACGGCAAGTAGCAATAAAATGAGAACATTGAGAGGACTCTGTCCCCCTCCCCACGTGGGAGTCTGTACTTGTTCTTCAATAAATCTCCACCTTTGCTATACAAAGAGAGAGAGAGAGAGAGAGAGAGAGAGAGAGAGAGAGAGAGAGAGAGAACATTCAGAAAACAGCTCCCAGTTCCCAAAAAGGCCGCACCAGGGAAGATATAAAGCCACATCCAGGCCCCCAGCCTCCTGCCCCAGGTTCATACCACAGTCATCTTTGTGTTGGAAGTGAGGGTGCACCTGGTGGGCCAAGGTGGGGAGGCGGGATCGCGGGAGGAACAGGGACGGAGGATCCAGGCAGTTAAAGCTCATAAAAGTCCTTTGTTCTTTGCAGAAGGGGCAACAGGCATGGAGAGGTTAACTAACTTGTTCAAGGTCACACAGCTCAGCCCAAGCTGAGCTGGAATTTAAACTCCGGCCTCATTACCTATGTGCGTTCGTGATTAAAAATTCTGCCCATTCGATGGGAGCTGGTGCCAGGTGGGTGTGGGGGTTCACAGTTATAATTTTCTCTAAGGAAGAATAAAATTTTCTAAAAAGTTGGTCAGACCAGATTCAAACCCTGCCTTTGCTACATACCCTCTCGCTGACCTTGGGCCCCCCGTGTCCCCACTGTGAGCCTCAGTTTCCCTTCCTGAGAAATGGGGCTCATGGAGGGAATGAGTTCATCTGGGTACAGGGCTTAGCACACTGTAGGTGCTCAACCCCTGTGAATGTGCCCAGCAGGTGGCCACCAGCCTCACTCCCCATCTCCATAGTGGGGCCTTGGCCCAGCCCCTCAGACTCCACGGCTCCTTATCTCGTCTCATAAATTATCCAGCTCCTGACAGCTGCCCTGAGCTTCCCTCCCAGGCTGAGCGCCAAGGCCACCACCACTTTGGTGCTGGCGGGGCCTCAAGTGGGGAAACTAAGGCCTGGGGAGGCGGGGTGACCTTGGCGGGGTGGAGGGCGTGCTTCCCATGGTGCCGGGGGCCTTAGTCCTCCAGCCCGGGCCAGGGGTGTGCACTTTGCTATCGTAGATTTCACTGGAACTTGAATTCCTCCTGGGACAATGCTCTCCCTCCTCCCTCGAGAGCTGGTATGTGCCATTTCTGAACATTCCTGGGGACTGGGGCTGCGCCTGCGGCCACTGCCCTGGCCTCTGCCTGGAATGACTGTCAGCCCCTCTTGGGTCTCATGGTCCCTTGTCCCCACTTTCCTGTGGGCGTTCCTGCACCACTCGCTCACCCGGGATGCACACCCTGAGACATCCTCATATCTCCCATGTCTGGGATCAAACCTGTGACCCAGAGCCCATGGCCTAGGGGAGACTGGAAACTGGCATGACTCCCTTTGGCCACAGCCTGTGGTTTCCAGTCCCCCCTCACATGGGTTCAGGTGATAGCTACCGGTCTCAAGTTTCCCAGGCGAGCAGGCCAGTAGAGGCACCTGTCAAGGCCTCCCTTCCCTCCCACATTGGCCAGGAGAGCTGACAGGGCCCCTAACCTATAGGGGACCATTCCCATCCCAGCCCCAGGCCCAGAGCAGCACTGTGTGGTCCTTGGGGGAACCCATCTCCCTCTCTGTGTCTCATGGGAGGCATGGACTTCAGATTCCCATCCCAGATTTGCTGGACAAACCCAGGATTCCATGGCCCGAGGGCGGGCAGGTTTAGGCTGTGAAGGGCCAGGTTCTGGAATTTGAATGAGCTCCCAGTTCTGGAACCTGGAAGGCCTCGAGAGTCTAGAATTCCAAGGGCTGAGGTTCCAGAACCCTGACAGGAGTCTGGCTGGGTCCTGAGTTCCAGAAATCTGTCTCCACAGTTGGCGCCTTACCGGAGGCTGGACTATGGGCAGGGCTCCCCCTCTGCCCAGTGGAATGTGATATTTTGGTTCCCAAGTCCAGGCCTGGTCATTGCTTACCCCACTCTCCTTCTCCCTCCTCCATCGAGCCGTCCATCTCTCAAAAAAACCCTCTTCCACTCAACACCCCAAGCCCAGGCCTGTCCGGCCTCCCCCAGGGATGATGCTGACCTCAGACAAGCTCAGATTGAAGTCCCTGATCGACCACTGCCAAGCTGGGGGCTCAATGTTGCTGAGCGTCGGTTTTCCCCTCCGTGAAATGGGAATAACAAGGACATCCACTTGCCTGCTGGCATGGTGGCTGCTTTTCACAGGCCTGCTTTGCTCCCGCCCGGGAGGCTTTGCTCCCGCTGTGTCCCCTGCCTGTGTGCCCTTCTGCACCTGGTCAGGAGATACGCCGTGTGTGTCAGAGCCTGTCTCCTGGCCAGGTGCACACGGGCAGCCAGGCAGGAGCCCTGATACTGTGTGTGACCTCGGCTGGCCCTGCTCCTCGGCTGTTTCCCACGCTTCCTGTCCTCTAGCTGCTGAGGACAGATCAGGGAGGACGCCCTTGGCATGGAAGTGCAGGGTCCAGGCCAGGCCCTGCACCAGTCAGTCCCAGCCCAGCCTGTGCACCCAGTGCACACAGGGAACCCCCTCCACACCCTGTGCAGCCGCAGACGCCCATACGGACACGCCCACAGAAAAGCAGTGCCGCCATCAGCCCCCGGCCCACGCCCACCTCCCTTCACCACAGGCTCCGTTTCCGGGAACTTTTCCTGTTTGTGACATTAACCAGGCCCCTACCCCAAGGGTGAGAGTGGGGGCTCCACAGTCAGCTTGACTAGGTGAGAGCCAAACAGCTTCATTTTCTTTCTTTCTTTTTTCTTTTTTTAAAATATATTTAATTGACTTTTTACAGAGAGGAAGGGAGA
>NW_005354255.1:990043-991985 GCF_000412655.1 Myotis brandtii | reverse complement strand
CCCGAGGCCGGGAGGGGGCGGGCGGGGCAGGTTTGGGGCAAGGCAGGGTCTGCTCCAAGGGGTGCCTGCACCCCCACCCAGGCCACCAGGGCTGTGAGCTGGTGAACCCCTGGGGTCAGGTCTGGCACCCAGTAGGTAGGTCTGAGGCCCCTTCCAGGGCTGGGGGGGGGTGCCGCCCCGAGGCCGGGAGGGGGCGGGCGGGGCAGGTTTGGGGCAAGGCAGGGTCTGCTCCAAGGGGTGCCTGCACCCCCACCCAGGGCCCCAGGGCTGTGAGCTGGTGAACCCCTGGGGTCAGGTCTGGCACCCAGTAGGTAGGTCTGAGGCCCCTTCCAGGGCTGGGGGTTGGGGGTGCCGGGTGCTTAGAGGGGAGTGGCGACCTCTAAACTCTCAGGCCAGAAGTTGGGGGGCAGCCTTCTGAGACGGGCCCTCCTGGAGCAGGTGAGCTGAGAGGGCGGTGGGTGCCTGAGGGTGAGGCATTTCCGGGAAGGGGCCCGTGAGACTGTCAGAGGCTGCGAGAGGCACTGGGGCCCGGGGGCGGGGCGGAGGGGAAGCCTGGAGTCTGTTCCTGCAGGAATGATTCAGAGGTTGAGGCCTGGGAGCCGGAACAGGGCTCTGGAATGGGCTTCCCAGGCAGGGCTGACTTCCTTGAAAGCCCACACACACACACACTTGGGGCTCTGGGCCAGGGTCTCACAGCCCAACGCGACCGGGCTGGGCACAACTGGAGCAAAGGCTGGTGGCTGGACCAGCTGCAGGAGGGTGATAGAAGCTTCTTGAAGGCCCTTCCTGCCCACAGTCCTGGGGCCTCCGGTGGGTGGAGAGGATCCAGGGCAGCCATGGAGGAGTAAGCTTGGGCCTTCAGGAAGTTAGGACCTAGTGGGTCATGACTAGACGGCTGGGCCTTGAGCTCACCCTGCCCAGTCCTGGGGGCCTGGGAGGGGCACACAGTGCCGGCTCTGAGAGAAGATGGACTCCAGCCCTGGACTCCCCTAGGCTCTGGCTGGAAACCCCTTCTCTGGCTTCCCCCGCCCACCATCTTTCCGGTCTCCAGGCCTTGGCTCACACCCCCCATCCCTCCAGATGGCCCCTCCCATTCCATCCCATTGTCTGAGTCCCTGCGCCATTTAACCCTGACTTCTCTCTCTCTCTCTCTCTTTAAAAAGAAATTTTTTTATTGATTTTAGAGCGAGAGGGAGAAGGAGAGAAAAACATCGATCGGTTGCCACCTGCATACACCCTGACTGGGGATCAAACCTGCAACCTGGGTATGTGCCCTGCCTAGGAGTTGAACTGGGACCTTTCAGTGCTCAACCAACTGAGCCACACTGGCCAGGGCTAACCCTCATTTCTTCTGATTGGCAAGGAGTCTCCCAACTCCTATGCATCTGGCAGAGCCCTGGCTCCAAGGCCCCTCCTCTGTAAAGCCTTGATCTCCAGCAGTCTTGCTCCTCCCCTTTTCCTTTTCTTGCTCCACTTTATTTTTTAAAAAAAATATTCGAACCCAGGACTCTTCAGTCCTCAGGCCGGCGCTCTATCCACTAAGCCAAACCAGCCAGGGCTCTTGCTCCACTTTAATCCCTCCTCAAGGGCAACTGTGTGTCTGGCCCATGTGGTGGGACAATTATGAGCCCCAGGTAGGACTGGAAACAAGACCTGCTCTCAAAGACCCTCCAGGCTAGAGAAAGAGCTGGACACAGCCCTAACCCCTTGCAGTCATGCTGGGCCAGAGAAAGTGATCGGGCATAGTGAGCCTGGAAGGCATCCTGGTGCTTGGAGAAGGCATGAGAACAGGGCTTTGTGGGATGAGTAGGGGTTTCTGGTGCAAGAGACATGGCAGAAATCACATATGCAAGACTTTGGGAGCAAGAGAGAGCATGAAGCTTTGGGGACCTGCAGTGAGGGCAGATGTGATGGAAAGAGGATGTGGGGCTGGGGCTCCAGA
>NW_005354255.1:972599-989987 GCF_000412655.1 Myotis brandtii | reverse complement strand
AGGGTGTGAGGTGGAGGGAGACTGTTTTATTCCCACTTCCTGTGCCTGGAGATAAGAAGGATAAGGCTGCTTCTGGGAAAGGGCCAGGGCAGGGGTCAGAGATGCACGCTTGACTGGGAATTTAGTCTGGTCTGGATCTCACTGCAATGCAGGAGGTGAAGACGCTCATTTTATAAATGGGGAAACTGAGGCCAGAGGGAGGAAATGACATGGCCAAGGGCACAGGTAGGTGGGATTTGAATGTGAGCTCTGGTCTTCCTCCACCTCCTGGGCTGGTGGCGGGAGATCTTCAGGTCTATTTACCCCCTCCTAGCTCAATGGCACACGGGAGGCCTGGGAGACACTGAGATGGCCGGGGTAGGGTGGGAGCAAATGTTGGGAGCAGAGGCTAGGCTTAGGATGTGCCCCCCGTGGCTGTGGTTTCCGGTGGGGGCCAGGCAGGGAGCATCTATTCTTAGATTTGGACAGCTGAAGGCAGGAAGAAACTGGAGTGGTGGTTGGGGTTAGCTTAAGAAACACTGGTGGTCCTTGGGCCAGGGTGGGGTGATGGGGCAGCTGGATGGGTGTGGTACCTCCAGCCTGCCCGAGGGGTCCCCTTGATATCCAGCTCGGGTCCCTGCTCAGCTCCCTCACCTGTGTGGTTCCCCAGTGCCCTGGGCAGTCCAGCTCCTGGGCGTGCATTCAGCCCTGCCCTGCGGGGGACCTGCAGCCTTCCCCCCTGCAAGGCAGGCTCAACTCTCCTCTGCCCAGCGGTCCCTCCAGGAAGCCTTGTGTCCCTCCTGAGGTCCCTCAGACCCGGTGCCTTCCCCCGGCCCCAGCCGGGCTCCTTGGGCTGCTAGTCTGAGCCTCTCCTCCCTCCGGACTAGGGGCTCCGGGCTAAACACACCGAGCAAGTCGGGCAGATGCCACCTTCCCCCTTAGGGGGGACACTGTCTGATCACAGGCGTGACGTGAGGAAGAGGAATTGGGACACTGGGGTTGGGAGGACTCCTCTGGGGGCAGGTGGAGAAACGGAGGCTGGGGCATGGGTGGTGGCCAGGGAGGTGGGGTTCTCCAAATGAGAGAAATCCAGGTTTGAACCCTGACTGCCACTTTCTAGGGTTGCAAATGTGGGCCTCCACGAGGCTGTTCTGCCAAATGGACATAAGTGCCGTTGTACAGAGCTGGTGTGAGGTCAGGGCTGGGCTGCAGCAGAGGCACACAGCCCATGCTGAGAGCAGAGTGGGCCTTACCATATCCTGACCAAAGTGCCTCCAGGGTCTGCCTGCACTCAGTGACAGGTGAGCAGGCCATGGGCCACTCGGCAGTGGCTGCCAGGGATCCTAAGGTAGCTCTGTCAATCAACTGGTGATTCTGAAGGGACAGAAATGGTCCTTATGCTGCCACATGGCCCTTCTCCATCCTGGACCAGGTTGGGTGGGCGGGCCAGGGTCTGCAGTGTGGAGGGTGCCACTTAACAGGATGCATTTCCCCAAGTCACCCCCTGGCTTAGGTGAGCAACTACTCACCTCCCAGCATCCACGGTCAAGTCCGATGACAACCTTCTAACGGGAGGAGAGGCTGAAGGGCCGAAGGCACGGATGGAGGAAACCGACTACAAGAAGCTTCCTAAGGAACTATTTTTAGGTGTGGTTGTTTTTAAAAGGTCTTCTTGGTTGGGTTTCATGTCTCTGTGACAAATGTACCGTGGTTACAGATGTTAACAATGGGGACAGTTGGATGTGGGTGTAGAACTATCTTTCCAGCATTTCTGAAAATCGACAAGTATTCTAAAATAGAGCATTTATTTTTTAAAAATGTACTGAGTAGACCAAATAAATGAAAATAAACAAGATTTCCCCTCCCCACCTAAAAAAAAGTCTTTTTAGATAAACAACCTCAATATTTCCAGATGAAATGGGGTACTAGCGGGGCTGCCTGAGGAGCCGGGAGGTGGCACTTCAGGGTTTGGTGCCGGTTCTTCCCCTTTAGGCTGGAAATGTCTTCATAACAGAGCGCTAACAGCAATGTTTCTGGGGTGGTTGGCCCGCTGTACCGTTGAGAGTCTGACTATGGGTGAGTGACTGTCTTTGTCTGAAACACAGGAACACGGAGGGCAGCTCTGTGGTGGCTGGGAGGTGGCCTCGAAGAACACAGCTGTTCTGAGGTGAGGGGAACACCCAGGCCAGATCAGGCATCGCAGCTGTACCATGGAGGCTGCCTCCTGGGTGCTCAGTGGCTGTGGAAGGACTTCTCAGTGGCCCCTGGCTCCTAGATCTGATGGTGGATGTGTCCTTCATGCCCACTTGGGGAGAGACTGACCCTCAGCCAGCACCGGGGTGAGGTGGGTGGCATGTCCCTCAAATGGTCTCTTTTGGAACATGCACCACAAGGGTCCGGGTCCCACTGGTGTGGGCACTGAGGGAGGCCGCTGGGAAAGGGCCAGGAGTGTGGGCCCTGCAACAGCCGGCTATGTCCAAGGGCCCATCAACACTCTGAACTTGGATTTCCTCAAAAGCTCGGTACCCCATGTCTGGGCCCCATGCTGTCCTCCCCGCCGCCCTCCCCACCGCCAAGGCCTGCACTGCAGGGCTTGTCTAAGATGGGACTTGGGCTTCACTCTGCCCATGTGGACAGGGAGGTTGGTTGACACTTGCTGGGTTCCCTGGGCTCAAAGAGTCCCCCCAGCAGCCCCTCCTGCATGTCAGAATCCTGGGCCAGCCATCCCGTCCTCCCCTCAAGCCTCTGAGGCAGTTCCACGGTGACTTGCTGTTCACACAGGGAAAGTGAGGCTGCGAGGGGAAGGCCCAGCTGGAGGTGGGCCGTGAACCAGCCAGGGAAGGCTGCCAGCCTAACACTCCTGTCAGGTGGTCGGGGGAAAGGCAGGGGCCATCACCGCCGGTAACGGTAGCGCTTGAAGTGGAACCAGAGCTGGAAGATGCCATTCGCGAACTGGCAGCGAAAGCCATGGCGATGTGAGTATTCCCATTCGCGGTTGACGATCTTGAAGGCGATGTCCTCGTAGGGCGGCCCGGCGTGGAAGCGCAGGGTGGCGAAGTCCTTGTTGTCGGGGCAGGCCTCCAGGAAGTACTGGGGGGTGGAGCGCTTGTCGATGAGGTCGGGGTAGAAGATGTTGAACTTGTAGCCCTGCACGATCTTGGGTGGTGGGTTGTCAAAGTCGTAATGTGTCTGGTTGTACTTGTTCCACTCGAAGCCCGTGTGCACACGGTTGAAGAAGCGTGGCTTGCGAGGCCGGTACTTGTCAGCCCACAGGTAGGCTTTGCCCGTCAGGGGCATCTCCACGCTGAACTGTGCTTCGTCCTGGCCCATACCCTCTTTGGTCCGCCGGAAGAAGATGTCCTCCGCACTCTCACTTGCATCGCCTGTGGGAGGAGGAAGGCACCACTGAGCTCGTTTCCGGCCCCCCCAGGTGGTGAGAGGGCAGCCTGAGCCTCCCCGCCCTACTAGGCCTCTCACAGAAGGACTGAGGCTCAGGGTCAGGCACAGGGAGTGGCAGGCCCTGGCTCCCCATTGCCCTGCCTGCCCAGTCCCCCATCCTCCGCCCTCTATGCTCACTGTCCTCCCAGTGTGGGCACCGAGCATGTGCATCCCGCCGAGTGGCCGGAGCACCTGCGGTTAGAGACCGGCCAGGGGACCCCGGGCAGGGCCTTCCTGAGGCTGTTCCCCTTCTGTACCCAGGACAACAGGAGCTCAGGGGGCGAGGGGCCCCCTCAGTGAGTAGCATAAGGAGCTCACAGCAGGGCTGGGCACAGGATGTAAAACCAACCACTGCCCTGGCCTGTTGTGCTCAGTGGTTAGAGCATCAGCCTGCGCACTGAGGGGTTGTGGGTGCAATTTCCAGGCAAGAGCACATACCTTTTCGGTTGTAGGTTCAATCAATCCCCAACTCTGGGCAGGGAGCGTGTGGGAGGCAACCAATAGATGTTGTCTCTCACAACGTTTCTCTCTATTTCTCCCCTCGCCCTCCCTTTTACTCTCTTTAGAAAAAAAAAAAAAAAATGGAAAAAATATCCTCAGGGGAAGACCAACAACAAAAAACCAAAACAACCCCCGACCCCTACCCCCACAAAAACCACCATCCCTCTATCCTTGGGGCCAGCCAGTCACCAAGCCCAAATGAATGAGTGAGTGAGTAGACCAATGGATGGATGCTCACAGACAGGGAGGGAGGGGGACAGAAACAAGATCACCGTCAAGTCCTCTGGTTGGCCCCGGGCCCAGCAGCCCTACAGCACACACCCAGCTGCCTCGTTTGGTGAGTACCTGTGACCTGGAGCTGCTGCCGCGACAGCTGCAAGCGCTGCAGGTCCTCGTCGGGCTCCAGCACGTGGGCGTCCAGTGGCAGTTCATGGGCCGTGAGCAGCCGGGGGCTGTACTTGCCGGCGTCATAGTCGTCCAGGCTCTGCTGGATCAGGTCCTCCTCCATGAGCACGGCCTCCCCCTCTGCTTCACCCTCTGCCGGTGTGGCCTCCTCTGCCTCAGGCTCCACGGGGCCACCCTCCAAGGAGGGCCCTGGGGGGGTCAGGGCCTGGTCCTCAGGCTCCAGGCTTCAAGGAAAGAAGGCAGGGCTGGGCTGGGCTGGGCGGGTGGCTGCCCTGACCCCCCCAGAAGTGTGTGTGGGGTTCATCCTGGGCCCCAGGCGAGGAAGGGGAACTTCCGGGCTGGGCCTACCTGTGGCCAGGAGACGGGGGCTCCTGCTTGAGGATGGGGAATAGCGGCTCGCTCTCCACGCCCTGCTCCTGTTTCAGCTTGTAGAGCTTCTGCCGAAGCACATCCTGGTGCCGCTCGCGAAGCCTGAAACACCGGCCAGGGGGTCACCCTCACTGGGTGGGGGAGGGGACCCCAGCCTCCCTCAGGCTTTCTCATGACCCTCCTTTGGCTGCTAGGACACAAGAGGTTGAGAGGGCAGTAAGTGGGTACACACAAGCTGGGGCTCCAGCCCAGCATGGCCATTCCAGGGTCAAGGCTTTGGCCATAAAAATGGGACTTGAGGTCAGGAACCCTGGAGAACTACCCCATGCCCGGGGGGGGAGGGGGGCGGGGGGGGCAGCCCCTATAGCAGGGTATTCACATAACACAAGGCTGGGCAGGGAAGAGGCGGAGCAGGCAGAGAAGATAAATTTAGAGGCGAGTACACAGTCAGTGGCAGGCAGGCGCTGTGTTTACACAGCAGTGCCAAGCACGCTGAGAATTTGTACACAGGGTGTGTGGGGCCAGCAGAAGGGGGGGACAGGCAGCCTGGGGGCTTCTTGCGATGCCTGTTAACCCTAAGTGAAACCAAGACCAGGTTCTTGGGAAAGGCTGTAAGGAAGGCCACTGTGGGAGGCCCTGCCCGACTCCCAGGGCCCTTGACTCCAGGTGGGGGAACGAGTAGCTCTTCCTGAGCACAGCGGGGGCCGGTGGCCAGGGCCCTGATCTATGGCCCCCAAGATTACCCAGCAGGCCTGATGAAGGGGACTCCTGTCCCCCAGGCGAGATCCCAAGAGGGACAAGACCCACCCAGTACAGTGCCTGGCTGAGGCCTGTTGCCCACTCACCTGGCACGTGCCATGTGGGCACGTAGCTGTTGCAGGAGGCTCTCCCAGTATCCCATGTCCAGGTTGGGGCCCCCGGCCCGGATCTTGCCCTCAATACCCTGGAAGATGACCTGCAGCTGGCTGTACGTCTTCCCTTTGAAGACCAACTGCACATCTGAGCTGACCGAGGTGTTAACGCCCTCTCGTCGCTCGCCTACGGTGAGGCAGGGGCCACTCAACACCAGGCTTGGACCCAGGTACCCAGTCTACCAACCCTGCCCACCACTCCCTTCCCAAAACCACATAGAAGAGCCAAGAGTGTTTGCCTGGTAGCTGTTTGGAATTCAGATTATGCTATGCCAGTCCCAGCTGTGTGATCTTAGGCAAGTGGCTCACCCTCCCTGGGCCTCTGTTTTCCCTTCTATGAAGCCTGGTGAGACCATGCATGTGAGCACTGTGCTGTGCCTGGCACAGAGGACACTCCACCACAGCAGGAAAAACTGCTGCTCGTTTCTCAGGCGCTGCCCCGAGACAAACAGGCCCCTCTGTCCTGCAGGGAAATCTGTTCCAGTATCTACCATGGGCTGCAGGCCCAAGGACATGTCCCTTCCCTAGACTGAAGGGCGGAGGACAGGGCCAGATACTGCCTGAGCCTACGTGCTTTGGCACACCAGGCTCCTTGTTGTTTACAAAGATGCCAAGGCCTGCCCCTGCCCCAGGGCCTTTGCACATGGGGTACTTTCCATCAGTAACACCCATCCTCAGCACTCAGCAAGAATGTACCTTCTACCAGATTGCTCCCTTGGCCTGCACACCCAGTATGTGACTTCCTGAGGGCAGGGACCTCCCTGGGCTTCCCATTGCTGTGAATAAGGAACTGGGTGACAAGCTCATGCTCCCTGTGTGAAAGCAGAATTTAAGAAGCACTGTCGTGGACACATGGTCACAGTTGATCTGATAAGGTTGAGAGAGACCCAAGTCCCTGTAGCCAACCAACCTTGGACCCCGGAATCAGCACCTAAAGATTCAGCCCCTTCATTTCATTGTGTACCTGTGTCACCCTTAGCAGCGCTGGCCTCAATGGTCAACCTACGGGCCGATAGCCTGCCCTTGGTCTACGGCAGGCCCAGAAATAACATAGGTCCAAAACCAAATTTGGCAACAACCCCCTTCCCAGGCCAAGCAGAGCCAAGTTCTGCGCTCACTCAAATAGATGGAGCAACCAGTGAAAACTTACAACCCGAACAAACAGCCCTGCTGGTGCCGTTCCCACAGAAGCTAGGAGCTCTAAGTCATGTTTAAAGGAAGCCATGTCTTAGGCTTGGATGCCACCTGAACAGCCACTGGTAGAGCTTTGGAAATGGGCAGACCAGTGGGATGTCCCTTCAGCCAGTGGGGCGGGGTCTGTCTTCAGCCTCTGAAGAAATACCTGCTCAAGAAGTCTATACCAGCCCCGCTGCCACCAGCGGAGGGAGAAAGAACATTTCCTGACACACAGGACATCAAAGAACTGCACCTCCCTTCCTCCAGAAGTTACAGCAGGTTGTGCCTCACCAAGATGAGGGCACAAACCACAAAAAAGGGAGATGTGTACCTGGCTGACGTGGCTCAGTGGTTGGGCGTTAACCTATGAACCAGGAAATCATGGTTCAATTCCCCATCAGGGCACATGCCTGCATTGTGGGCTTGATCCCCAGTAGGGGTTGTGTAGGAGGCAGCCAATCAACTATTCTCTCTCGTCATTGATGTTTCTATTTCTCTCTTCCTCTGCCTCCCTGTCGTTAAAAAAAAAGGGAGGAAGAGGGGCTCCTTCACTGAAGAAAATGAAGGGAGACTGGGGGGGGAGGGTAGGGGCCACTGTGTTGGGGTGGGAGAGAAAGGGCCCGGGAACAAGGAGGAGGAGGCCCGATCGGCTTCTCGATGTGTCTGAGCACTGCCCAGGTCCAGCTGGAAGGCGGGGGGCGGGGGTGGAGTCAGCGCCACACAGGCAGGGGCTATTCCAGCGCCTGACACTAACTCCTTTCTCTCCAGGCTTCCCTCCTGGAGGAGTCTTATCATCCCCATGCAACGAAAGGGACAACTGAGCACCCAGGAGGGAGCTGACCAGCCAAGGTCACTGAGCTGCTCGCTGGCTTGGGTTTGCACTGATCCTGTTATTCTGTCCAAGGGCCTCCCAGCACCCTTCCAACCAGTTCTACACCCAGTCCCACTGCCACCCAAGGAGGTTTCCTGACACCGCTCTGACAAGGGTTTCTCTTCCTTTCTCCGGAAGTTACTGCAGGATGTAACTGCTAAGGGGACGTGAGAAACAAAACTCCATTTACAAAAATAAAGGATATTTATCCTTTCCTAAGAGGAAGGAAATTGTCCCGAGCCACATCTGAGCTTCAAATGACATTTACACAGGCCAGGGGGAGGGGAGGGGAGGGCTCACGTCCTCAGCCACCAAGTGGGTGATGAAGGATGAAGTGGCAACAGGGACGTGAGGGCCACAGAAGCTGGACGGTTGAAGCCGGTGGCTGGAGGGGCTGGAGGGCGGGCCTGCTGCAGCTGGTCATGAGCTTTCAGAGCAGAGGCTCTCAACCAGGGCATTCTGCCCCCAGGGGACAATAGACCATGTCTGGGGAGTTCATTTCCCCTTTGAATGTACACATGGAGTCAATTAGATGAAAAGAAAACTGAGCTATAAAGAACACCAGATTGAACAGATTGGGGTTGCATGGGGTTCCCAGCAAGCAGAGCTGGGTCCTGCTCTTACACTGAGTCTTGGGAGAAAACCTGAAACCCAAACAAAAACCCTTCTAGTCCTGCTCCCCGGGAAGCCTGCGCTGCCCAGGGATCATTTAAAGGAGCCCCCTTCATCTGCCACTTCATCCCGGGAGAGCCCTTAGCCCAGGACCTGGGGCTCCCGCTGCTCAGCGCTGCCCCCTGGTGGCTCCCACAGAGGCCTCCAGAGGGCTGTGGAGAGTCCAAAGAAACTGATGTCTGCACAGCTAAGGTTAGCTTCCAGTGGAACCACCCCCAATGGCAACCCCCACCAATGCAGATGTGTCCCCATGACAACTCCCACCAATGCAGAAATGTCCCCCAAAGCACACCCTGGTGTCTTTCTGGTCAGCCAGCTTGGGGTCAGCGCTGGCCCTGGGTTACCTGGGCCCTTGCCAGAGGCCTCCAGCTTGCGGAGCTTAGAGATCTCATCCTCTGTGATGATGGTCATGTCCCGCCAGAAGTCCACATTCTTGCCCTGCTCCAGTTCCATGTACACCTGGAGGCGAAGGCACACAGGGGTGAGGAGAAAGCACAGTCTTGGGGAGGCCAGGGTGTGGGTGGTGGGGCCGGGTGGTACCTGGATATCCTCCAGCAGGTCCTCCATGTCAGCCACCGTGAGGCCATTGAGGAAAGTGTAAGGCTCGTGCATCTCCACAGCCAGGTCATCGTCCTCGGCGCTGATGTACTTGGCCAGCAGGTCGATGGGCTTGGCCCGTCCATCCCGGATTCGAATCTTGGAGCTGCAGGGAGAAGGGGGCGGTGTTAGAGTCCAGGACGTGACCTCCCTCCCATTATCCTGCCAAGGGGGTGACCAGTGTGGGAGCTAGGGTAGGAGCCTTGCCGGCAGGGGGTGGTGGTCAGGGAAGGCTTCCTGAAAGAGGAGGCGTCAGGTGGAGAAGTAAGGCAGATTAGTGAGGAGAAACAGGCTCAGAGAGGGATAGGCGTGAACATGGGGTCTGAAGAGCAGCAGGTGAGAGTAGAGCCAGAGGGACAGAGAGGACCACTTCTCAATGGACGGGCTGCCCAGGCTGAAAGATAGAGCCTCAGTGCTGTGCCCCAGGGGACACACGGCAGAGGCTGACCCTAGTCTAACATAAGGGGCCCCACGATCAGGAAGGTCCAAGCCCTTGGCCAGGATTGGTGTAGCTGGCAGATAGAAGTGCGAGGGTGGGCTCCGGGTGCACATACACTGGGCCGCAGGTTCAGATACCCATGTGGCCTCAGGTAACTCAACCCCCAGGAGCTTCATCTCCCTTCTCTATAAACACAGCGGATGAGCAAACGCCTGTGGGCTGCAGGTGAAGGGACTAGCACAGTTAGTGAGGCCCAGGGCCCAGAACACTCCCACTCAGCTTGCGCAGTTCCGCACATGGAGCCGGTGTATTCAGGGGTCTCCTCTGCACCCAGCCCAATGGGGGAGCCCACCAGCAACAGGTGTACATGCAAAACTGGATCTAGTGCCAGAAAGGGGCTTGGGGAGCGCACCCCAAGAACACATTAGGCAAAAACCCTAAGGGTGAGGGGGAGCCGTGGAACAACGGGTTCTAGAAAGCGTGAATAGCAAGTGCGAAGGCCCTGGGGCAGAAACCAGCTCCATGTGTTTGAGTCCAGAAGCAGGCTGGTGGGTGAAGGGAGGCAATAGAGGGTATTGGTGAACAAAGGGTGGTGGTGGGCAGCCCCCCGAATCTTGGAGCGAAGCTTGGCCTGCTGGAGGTGGAAGTTGTCCTCCTGTTCCTCCCACGTCTTGAAGTGCTCCGCCTCCTTCTCCCGCTGCAGCATCTCCAGCTCCTGCTCACGCATGGCCTTTTCCCGTTCCCGCTCCAGCCGGAGCTGCTTCACCTGGGGATGCACAGGGAGGATGAGGGCAGGACAGCTGGATGATGGCGGGGGCGGGGGGGTCTCGCGGGGCCTGCCCTGTGCCCTCTCAGGCCATGGGATCCCCTAAGGTTGGGATGGGGACTATACCCCAGGCCTGGCCCCAGCCCGACAGACCCTGGGCAGGAGAGGCCACCCTGAGAGGAGCATCTGAGAGTCAAGCCCAGAGGCCAGCAGAGACGATGTGGAGAGGAGCAGCTCGCTGGAGACACTGCCTGGGCCCTGGATGCAGCTGTGCCTAAAGCCAAGCCTTTCCATGAAAGCCAAGCAGGTTCTGTTTGACTTAAACAAGGGCAAACCAGGCTCGGAGCCCCTATGAGGAAAGGCTCCCCACCTTCTGCAGCTCCAGCCGATTGTCCTCCTGGATCCTCTTGTTCCGCTCCTTCAGCTCTTTCTCCTCCAGGTGGCTGATCCCCTTCTTCTCCAGGGCCTGCAAGGGTCAGCACAGGCCCGCTGGGTGAGGGGCCTCCCTGGCACTTCCCATGAGGAAGCTGCGGCACACTCATGTACAAAGACCGAAATGAATGGACCACAGCACCTGCTTTGCAGCTGAGGAGAGTGAAGCTCAGAGGAAGGACCCGTCCCCGGGTACCCCTCACTGCCTTCCACTAGAAGACACCCTCCATCCCCACCCACAAATCAATCAATTTTATTACAATCCAACCTACAAAGACCCCTCTACTGTCAGTGAAATGTGCTGAGGCACCGAGGAGACAGCTGGGCCCTCCTGCAGGGTCATGGGAGTCTCTTGGGACCTGCTGATTCATGTTTCACACAGAAACCTAGCTGCACCCGCTGTGTGTGACAAAGCCCTCCCCTGGGGCAAACTCCCCAAGGCCAGGCTGGGCTGAGAAAGACTCACTGGAGAAATGCCTGAGCACGTATGTGCACACCCCAGACTACAGCAAGCTTGCTCATTCGAATTTATTGAGTGCCTACTGTGTGCCAGGCCCTAGGACAGAGCTTGCCCTGTGGAGCTCAGTTTGGCAGGAACTACACATTATAAATTAGGCTGGGTATTTAGAAATCACCTTTGCAATGAGACCTTTCTGGGCCTGCTTATTTATTATTTTTTAATCCTCACCCGAGGATATTCTTTCCATTGATTTTTAGAGAGAGTGGAAGGTAGGGTGGGTGGCAGGGAAGGAGTGAGAGGAAGAGGGAGAGGGAGAGGGAGAGGGACAGGGAGGGAGAGAGAGAAACACTGATGTGAAAGAGACACACTGATTACTTGCCTCCTGCATGCACCCTGACCAGGGCCAGGGATTGAACCTGCAACCCAGGTA
This sequence comes from Myotis brandtii, assembly GCF_000412655.1. Taxonomy (NCBI): domain Eukaryota; kingdom Metazoa; phylum Chordata; class Mammalia; order Chiroptera; family Vespertilionidae; genus Myotis; species Myotis brandtii. The sequence goes on along the minus strand of NW_005354255.1, from coordinate 978,541 downwards.
CGTGCCCTTGACTGGGAATGGAACCTGAGACCCTTTGGTGCGCAGGTCGATGCTCTAACTACTGAGCAACCGGCCAGGGCTGGGCCTGCTTATGTGGTCACTGCTGCATCACAACGCCTGCCTTCGTTCTCTCCTCTTGTACTTTGCTAACTTACTTATTACAGTTTGTCTCCCCCTCGAGGCTGCTGGCCCCACAGGGATAGTGATTTTTGTTTCCTTCGCTTGTGGATATGTGCCCAGGGTCACAAAGGATCCAGCACCTGGCAGGTGCACAGTACTAGTTTGTTAGTAAAGTGCTAGAAACGCAGAGGCAGTGCCCTGATAGACTACCAGGGGAGCCGGGCTGGGGTCACTCAGTGGTTGAGCATCGGAACCGATGAACCAGAGGTCATGGTTCAATTCCCAGTCAGGGCACATGCCCAGGTTGCGGGCTTGATCCCCAGTGGAGGGCATGCAGAAGGCAGCTGATCAATGATTCTTATCATCGATGCTTTTCTCACCCCCGCCCCCTCTCAAATCACTAAAAACAAAAAAAAAAAAAAAAAAAAAAAAAAAAAAAAAAAGAATATCAAGGGGACCTGGGGGACCGAGGGGACCAGGAGGGCCTCTCCAAAGAGGGACAATGTCAGTTGAGATCTGGAGAATGAGAAAGAACCAGCCATGGAAGAGGCAGGGAGTGTTCTAAGGCAGAGGAATGGTGAGTACAAAGGCTCAGGTGAAAAGGGCTCTGTGTTCAAGATATTGGTGAGAATCCACGCCTGAGCGTGGGCGATGAGTGGAGCTGCCCCAGCCTCTACTGTGGCCCCTGCACTCTCCCTCCCCACCAGTGACGGGTGCTGTGTGGGGCTGAACTGTATGTTCATGTCTCAACACCTGGAAGCTGTGAATGTGCCCTTATTTGGAAATAGAGTCTCTGCAGATGTAATTAGTTAAGACGAGGTCATACTGGATTAGACTGGGCCCTAATCCAATGTCTGGTGTCCTTACAGGGAGAGGGAAATTTAGAGACAGAGAGAGGATGACGCCATATGAAGATACCGACACAGAAGGAAGACAGCTACTGACAACAGAGGCAGAGACTGGCGTGATAGAGCCACAAGCCATGGGTTGCTCCTAGCAACCACCAGAAGCTGGAAGAGACAGGAAAGATCCTTCCCCAGATCTTCCAAAGGGAGGATGGCCCTGCTGACACCTTGATTTCAGGCTTTTGGCCTCCAGACGTGAAAGACAAATTCTGTTGTTTTTAGCTATGCGCCCAAGGCCATGGCTGCAGGTAAATGACCAGTGCGTAATTTTCATCTCAAGAATGAAACGACAGCTCTGAGCTGACAGAGTGTAACTGTGGAATCCCATCCTGAGTGTGTGACACTAAGAACCTATTCTCCAGTCACATGGAGGTTAGGCTGGTTTGGGGGTCAAAGCATGCCTGAAATGTTATACTGCAAGAGACAGTTAACGGAGTAAAACCTGACAAAACCAGTGTATGTATGTATATAAAATAGATTCTGGCCCTAACTGGTTTGGCTCAGTGGAAAGAGCGTCAGTCTGCAGACTGAGGGGTCCTGATTCTGGTCAAGGGCATGTACCTTGGTTGCGAGCACATCCCCAGTAGGAGGTGTGCAGGAGGCAGCTGATCGATGTTTCTCTCTCATCGATGTTTCTAACTCTCTATCATGCCCACACTTTCTGATAATGATTCATGCCTTTAGTTGACCTCAACTTTGACCAACCCATGAACTATGTATGGAATCAGCTAATTTGTTATTTATGTCTATGTGTAATTTAAAAATTTTTTTCAGAGCTTCAGGAGATCAACAACACCAGAGGTAGCTTAGCTTTATTTTACTTTATATTGACTGAGTCAACTTGAGTGGTGCTTAATTAAAGTGTTCTCAATCAGACCGTCAAACCTCAGAGGGAAGGTAGGGGAGGGTGGGGGTAAGGGAGAGAGATCAACCAAAGGACTTATATGTCAGCATATAGGCCTAACCAATGGACACAGACAACAGGGGGGTGAGGGCATGAGTGGGGAGGATGGGGGTAATGTGGGGATAAGGACACATATGTAATAACTTAATCAATAAAAAATTTTTAAAAAATCAATAAAATATTTTTAAAAATCAATAACATATTTTAAAAAAATTCTGCACGGCAAAATGCAGTCTGGGAATGTGTGCTGTGAGTGTTAAATAACATCTCTTGAAATTGAAGTTGTAAAGCGTATACAAAGTAAAAACACTAAGGCAGGAAAAATTTGTGAATGGCACAAACACAGAACTAATCAGCAAGCACTTCGTGGCTACGACTGGCTCACCTTGTTCCATATGAAGGTGCCCAGGAGGTTGTTGTCGCCGAAGGGGTTGTCGGTGTTGGTATAGCCCATGTATTCCTCGCCCCAGCCCATCTTCTCCCGCTTTTTCCTCTCCTTGGCCTCCTTCTTGGCCAGGCGCCGGGCCCGCTTCTCCTCAGGCGTCTCGAAGGCCTTCATCAGCTCCTCCTGTTGCTTCCGCTCCTCACGTAGCCGCAGCCGCTCCTGCAAGTTCTGTTGCTGGCTCAGGGCCGCAGCCACCTCCCTCGAGCTCTGGGAGTGATCTGGGGATGCAGAGCTGGATGAGGAGGAGCAAGAGCGGGTCCTCTGGCCTCCGGCGGCAGGCCCAGCGGCCTTGGTGCTGCCACTGCCGCTCATTGCCTGAGTCAGACGGAGAGGACTGGTCCTGTGAGCGCCACTGAGGTGGTTGTGGGCTCCGGCTCTGTCTTCCTCGCCGCTGCCACTGGTCTTCCTCTGAATCCGACCTGGGAAGGAAATCCGAAAGGGTTTGCTCACTGCTCGCTGGTCAGCCATTTGTCCAACATACGTTTAGTGAGTGCCTGCTGTATGCCAGGCACTGTTCTAGGTTCTGGGAACATAGCAGTGACAAAAACATTGATGGTTCCTTCCTTTGTGGGGCTCACATCAACAAGGAAACACACACTGTGTTATGGGATAGTGCTTTGAACCAGAAAGAAATGATGTAAAATTAGGGGACAAAAGGTAAGAGAGGGTCTCCCTGAGGAGGTACCTGGAAGAAGTGGGTGAGGGAGCTATAGGGAGATCTGGGTGGAAGATGATCCAGGCAGAGGGCACAGCACGAGCAAAGGCCTGGGCAACAATATACTTGGCATGTTCAAGGAAGAGCAAGGAGGCCTGTATGGCTGGAGCAGAGTAATCGAGGGCAAGAGTGAGGGGATGAGGGCAGGGAGATGGGCTGGAGCTGGATGGTGCAAGAGCAATGAGTTTGAACCAACCTGGCCTGTTTGGCTCAGTGGTTGACCTTTGAACCAGGAGGTCACAGTTTGATTCCCAGTCAGGGCACATGCCTGGGTTGCAGGCTCGAACCCCCATAGGGAGTGTGCAGAAGGCAGCCAATCAATGATTCTCTCTCCCTCTCCCTTCCTCTCTGACGTCAATAAAAATATATTTAAAACACACACACACACACACACACACACACACACACACACCAGTTTGAACCAGAAGATCTGATCTTTTCAAGGTGACAAGAGAGGGCTTACGGAGAAGGTGGTGTTTAATCTAGTCAAACAGATGGGTAGGAGAAAACTGGAGTAAAACTGGCAGCAATAAAGGGCCAGGGAAGGGCACTGGGAATAGGGAACAGAATGGGCAAGCCCCTAGGGATGTGGATTCTTTAGTGTTTGGAGGTCTCTGAACAGAGAGAGGAAAAACTAAATCTATCTTTAGTATGTTAAATGTTCCACCTATTAAGCTCACGTCAAAAAATCTGGAGATTTCCAGTCAAGATGGAGGCATAGGTAAACATCGTACTCTAATCCTCCAACCACCACATTAAAAAAAACCCAAAACCAGCTAAACTATAGAACAACCATCATTCAGAAACTCCTGAAATCTAGTTGAATGGAAATCTCTTCTTCTCTCTCTAAAAAAAATCAATAAAAAAATCTTTAAAAAAATAAAACAATACAATGAAATATCTGGAGGTAAATCTTGACTATGGAGGTCCCCCTCCATAGCCCAGCCCCACACCAGCTCCCCGCCATCCCCTGGCCCAGGGTTCCAAAGCCAGGAAACAAGTCCCCATAATTCTGGCTGTAAAAACCAGTGGGGATTGTGGCTGAGTGAGACGGGGGCTGCTGGAGTCCCAGGCGGTTCCTCTTAAAGGGCACATGCCTGGACTTACTCGGACTCACTCCCTCTGAGCTCCAGCACTGGGGCAGCAGCTTGAGAGGAACCAGGGGCATGCGGGGAGGAACGGAATTGTCTGGCATCAGGGCAAGAGTTGGGGGTGCGGTTTTCTACCAGACAAAAGTGCTGGCAGAGGCCACTGTTCCCCAGAGTCTACAGGCAGGAGCCATAGCTGAGTCTCCATCAACCTGGCTCGCACTGTTTGCCCCACCCTGGTGATTCGCTGAGACCCAGCCCCACCCAACTTGCTGGCCCACCCAAGCATTCCCAGTGGCTTTTCCATACAGCTGGCCTCCCCTGACTTATGTTCTGGATTTTCCTACAATTTCTAAAAGCAGCAGCAGCTGGCCTCTGCATACTCTCTGCCTCTTGCTAAGTGGCCCCAGGCCCGGCTCTAGCAGCAGCCTGCCTTGGCTCACAGCGTGGCCTCTCCCGAGCACCTCCAAGCCCAACACAAGTAGCAGCCATCTGCCGATCACTCCGTAACTCGTGCCTGGTGGCCCCAGGCAGGGCACAGATGGTGGCTGACTCTGCACTTCCTGGGAGGTCCCAGAGCCAGTGCACCTGATGGACAGCTTCCGATCATGTTGGATTACAACCCTACCACCTCCACAAACGACACACCAAAGGGGTGGACTCGGTGAGCACCAAAGCCCCACTGAAGCAAGTCCTGTTCCATAAGGCTGACTTCTGCCAGCAGCTCCTTTACTGTAGTTGGAGCCGGTCCTGGGAGCTGATTGGCCTGGGGGTCAATCCCTTCCAGTGACACCAACAGCAATCAAGACTCAACTCCAACAGGACAATGCACACAACCCACACTGGGGCGAACCTGGTTGTGCCGCAGAATTTTAGTAATTACTTGATGTGCGTCATGAGATGAAATAGGTTGAAAATTCCTGAGCTGAAGGAATGGGAGACAATGAGTGTCTGGAGAGAAAACCTGGGGTCCCCATGGAAATACTGAGGACACAGGTGAGTAAACTTGGGGTCACAGTGGGTTAAGAGAATGGCCTGCGTGTCACAGCCTGCTAGGGACGGAGCCAGCTCTGGGACCCAGGTCCTGGCGTCAGTCCCCATCACTGTGCTGACTCCTCTGCGCCGGAACAAACCCAAGTCAAGCCTGGCAAGGTGTTCCATCGCCAGCAGGAAAGGACTGTGGTCCATGCGGACACTGAGACCGGGGCCTCGGAGTCCCTGAGCTCTGCACCTGCCATCAACAGCTCTCTCACGCCCACCTCCACTTCCCAAATCCACGAAACTCAACCCACTTTCTCATGGTGCCTCCCGCAGGCCGCCATCATCTGCTGCCTGGACAACTGCATATCCTCCTCCTCCTCCTCCCCGGTCAGTTCTGCTGCCTGGACAACTGCATATCCTCCTCCTCCTCCCAGGTCAGGCCCTTCTGCACGTGAAAGCCAGAGAGAGTTCTGCCAAGGAAGCCAGCCCACGTCACGCCCTTGTTCACCATCCTCCCGTGGCCCGCACTCCCCTACGAATGACGGCCAAGCCCTTTCCCACGACAGGAACCTGCACGGCCTCATCTCCGTTACCTTTGCGTCAGCGGCCTCGCTAACCGGGCTCCTGGCGGTCCCTCCGAGCACCCGTGCCCGGCCTGAAACACCCCTCGCTTCCCATCCGCTGCCCGACGTCCACTTCCCCAGGAAGCCCTCCCTGACGGACTCGGGGGTCACCCTCTCCCCAGGGCAGGAGCTGAATCCCGAGCGGCTCACGCAGCGACCCC
>NW_005354255.1:969445-972350 GCF_000412655.1 Myotis brandtii | reverse complement strand
CGGCGCGCGCCGGGCTGCCCGGTCCGAGCCTGAGCCGGGAGGTGAGACCTCATCCCGCCACCCTATCCGCGGGGACTCGAACGCCTTGTCACCAACCTCCCAGCTCCTGCAAACGTGGTCCGCGTGACGGACCCCAGCCGGACTGTCGGGGACTCGCCCGTCAGGCAGTGCCAGGAGCAGTCCCGCGTGGGTCCTCGTGCCTCAGGACAGGAGGCAGCCAGAACTGTTAGTGGGGCGGGGTTTGGAGAGACGGGACCAAGAAGGGGCGGGTCTAGGGAGGAGGTGGAGCCTTGTGGGCGGGGCCAAGAGGAGGCCTATACTGGGAGCAAGGACTCCTGGCGCGTGTAGGCGGGGAAGCCCCAAGACAGTAGGTTCGAGTCCCGACCTCTCAAGATGACAAAGAGTAGGAGCTGGATGGAGACTAAATAGCCCCAGATGTTGGGCTGACCTTCTATGAGAGTCACCATCATGCTGCACCATCTGCCAATGAATAGTTATGTACTTCAGGGATTGCTTTTTTTTTTTTTATTGCTTAAAGTATTACAAAGGGTATTACATATGTGTCCTTTTTTTTTTTTACCCCGCCCTTGACAGGGATTAAGCTTTAAAAAAATCTTGGATGACTCTTTTAGTTTCCATTCAACCCATTTTATAGATGGGGAAACTGAGGCTCAGAGAGGGGAAAGTCCCTTTAACACCCCTCCCTCGATCCCAAAGAGGTAGCTGCAATTTGAACTGGGTGGTCCAGCTTTGTTCTGTGGGTGCTGGGGATCCAGGGAGGGATCAATGTGGGACTGGCTGTTAAGGGTAGTTGGTGGGTAGGATGAGTCAGGGGGTAGGGTGAGGAGGCTTGGAGATCTGGAGAACCCCAAAGAGCTGCTCCAAGCTCTCCCAGCCCATCAGAGGATAGTACTTAGCATTTTAAACTAATTCTTTAAATCTTTATCTTAAAATATAGCTTCATAACACCACCCCAAATGCTGGCATTGTATGCTCTACTTGTGCTTGGTACCAAGGTGCCAGGTGGGGTGGTCTTCCAAAGGATTCCTTCTAGAATCCCTTATCCTCAAAATAGTTCTATTTTTTTCCTTGATCAGTACTATAGAGCAGTGGTTCTCAACCTGTGGGTCGCGACCCCTTTGGCGGTCGAACGACTCTTTCACAGGGGTCGCCTAAGGCCATCCTGCATATCAGATATTTACATTACGATTCATAACAGTAGCAACATTACAGTTATGAAGTAGCAACGAAAATAATTTTATGGTTGGGTCACAACATGAGGAACTGTATTTAAAGGGCCAGAAGGTTGAGAACCACTGCTATAGAGGCTTTACACGAAATTGCTGTCCCATGTTAGATAACTTTATGCAAATTGTTAAAGAATATATACTATGAAAACAAATTAGTACTTATATTGTAAATATATACCAAAAAAAATAAGTCTTCCAAAAGAAATAACAGACCATCTCTTGCCACCCTGATGACAACCCTGCTTGTCATGGGATATGGGTTGAACCAGTGAGGCCTGGCCCTGAGATCTTCAAAATGCAGATGCATCTGTGAGAGTATTTGAATTTTAATATTTGAATGTAAGGAAAGCACCTTCTAGATTATCTGCGTGTCTGGTTTATACGTGAGCTGAGCCATTCTGCATCTGCATCTATGATTATAACTGGGTTTCCAAGGGCTCGCTCACAGACAGGTCTGATTTTCAACACAGTGCTTCTTAAACTGGGAGTCTGGTAGAAATATTTTTCCTTTAAATGGGGTCCATGCATTACTCAATATGAGCCATTTTGGGGAGTGTTTGTTCTTTTGAGCTGGGCTGCAATGATATCAGAAGCTTTTATTTTTTGTTAATCTTCACCCAAGGATATTTTTCCCATTTATTTTTAGACAGTGGAAGGGAGGAGGAGAGACACAGGGAGAAATATCAATGTGAGAGAGATTGGTTGCCTCTCATATGGGGCCAGGAATGGAGCCTGCAACCAAGGTACATGCCCTACCGGCTAGGATGATGTCAGAAGCTTTTAAAAGTTTTTCGAGGTGAACTGAAATCCAGGAGGCCACAGCTATTAAGGCAATTAAGACATTTGGGTCCTGGCCCTGACCGGGTAGTTCAGTTGGTTGGAGAGTCATTCTGATATGCCAAGGTTGTGGGTTTGATCCCCGGTCAGGGCACAGAATCAGCCAATGATTGCATAAATAAATGGAACAACAAATTGTTTCTCTCAAAGCAGTCAGTAAAATAAGACATTTGGGTCCTGTTGTTATTTTAAATCTCCTGAGGGTTTATGTTTTGTTCAAAGCGGGACGCCAAACTCCCAACCAGACCACAGGAACGCACAGAGAGGCAGAGGCGGTAGATGAGTATTACCCGATTTATTAGAGATCTCTTCAACATAAAAAGAGGAAGGGGTGGCAGGGGTGGGGCCCGGGGCTGCATATGAGTGTTATCAGGGCCAGCAGTGGCTGTAAGGTTACAGAGGCGCCCAGGAGGCTGCGCTCTGGATTGTCACATACCAGACCAGGGGCTGAGCACGCGGAAGCCCCGGTGAGAATTAAGACACACAAGGTTTGCAGTTTCGTTGTGTTTTGAAATCAGTTCAGCCATAAAAACAAGGTTGGGATGGGGACCGTGGGCTGTGGTGACAGTACCATGGCAAGAGACCCCATCAGGGATGGGAGTATTGCACTAAGCCAGGTGTTGGAGGGGGTTGGGGGTTTGAGAGGCGGCTGGCAGGGGACACACAGAAGGTTCTACCTTGTCAGCCTCAGGGAATGCCTTTCGTTTTTACAGTACAGCAAGTCAGACGCTGCCCATGTTCTCAGCGACAGCGGCCATCAGAGATGAGTCAGGAGAGAAACGGGGGCAATTTACAGATTTCCATCTTTGGGGGGCTGG
>NW_005354255.1:936072-969435 GCF_000412655.1 Myotis brandtii | reverse complement strand
CAGGCCTTCCTGGTCAGGGGTCTGAGGAAGGCCATGGGTCCACTACAGTTATAAATAAGGTCTTGCCTTCCTGCCCCCCTGCCCAGAAAAGAATGGACAAATGCCTCCCATCAGCACAGTCCTGGGACAAAGAATACAACACAAAATGGGTCTCCAAAGGGGTCTTCCTGACTTAACACGAAAACAGAAATGTCATATCCAGGAGGTTTGCAAATTTCTCCTACAAGTCAGCATCCAACCACTGCATTTGTTCTGTGATTCACTCAGGAGAGCCCAAGGGGCCCAGCAGGGGTTGGGGCCTGATGGGGCCACACAGGCAACTCCCTTGCTCGTTTCTATACTGACCAAGGATGCCCTGGATGCAGGGCCCACTGCCCCAGGACTGTGCTGCTCCACTGGTCATCGCCACTGGGGCTCAGGATGTCTCTGGGGCCCAGCCTCTGGGGGCCTGGGTGGTGACTCTCACGTTGGTGTTTGGGTGACGCAGCTGTCCCTGTTAGTCCTCCAGAAGTCTGCCTGCTCAGCCTGCCTGCCTTCGTGGTGGGACTGGTCAGAACAGACTGGTGACTTGTGGCCAGGGTGTCTGCAGACAGCGCTGGTCTGAAATCCAGGTGAGGGTGTTCCCCAGGGTCTGGACAAATGCTCCTCGGGCAGTAGGGAGCGAATGCTGTCTTGCTTCTTGTTCGGGCTACCTGCAGGTTATTCTGGCGGATTCTCTGGGGCCCCTTCCCCAGGCTGCACAGAGTCTCCCATGGCCCTGCTCAGAGCTGAGGTGCTGCCCCTGCGCAGACAGCAAGAGAGCCTTCGGTGTGCAGCCTGGTTCTCCAGGGAAGAGTGGGCAGCAGCCAGATCAACAGGTTCCCTCCAGCAGGCTGTCTGAGGTGGGATGAGGAGGGACCTGCATAGCAAGAACCAGCAACAGTATATGCAGCTTGCAAAGGACTCAAAAAGTCAGATTCCGAAATCAGCGAGTTATCTAGCTGTCTCAGGCTCCATCAGGGAGGCCGGGGCTGGGGAGGAATTCTCCCAAAAGATGGTGGCTTCTATTCCAGGCTGGTTCCCAGCTGTTCCCATGTGGGCCCGAGCTGGCGGGGGTCCACAGAGTGGGCAGGGGGCAGCCATCACTGACATTTCATCTCAGGGGGTGGAAGTGTGTCTAGGGGGAGGAGTGACTCTGCAAAGCTGTCGGCTACAGCAGCCCCTCCGGACACAGCAGCGTATCCTGGCAGTCGCCCAGGGGGGCCCTGGAATGGCTGCCCCTGTTGAAGATGACAAAAATAAAAATAAAAATACTGTTTTTCATTAAAGAATTTTTTTCCTTTAATCTGCACAGGTGTCTTCATCATTTAAAAATGAGAGAGAGGCTGCCCACCCGTCATGGGGGGACTCTTGCTGCAGAGAGTATGTCCCTCTAGGCCTTGTGCCTGCCCCTGGGGAGGGCCCTGCTCCAGGACACAAGCTCTCGGGCCCAGCTGCCTCCTCTGAGTCGGATGTTTCGGAAATCCTTCTTTGCAAAGGTGTCTCCCATCACTTGGGCCCTATATTCCAGACACTAGGCGGTCCACATGGATGAGAGAGACGTCCACAGCCCTGAGCTCCATCGAGCGAGGGGGTGGCCGTGTGTCCATATTCTAGTCACTGCCAGGCTATTTCTGCTCCAAGTCACCTGGGAGGCGGGGGTGGTGTGAAACATACACTGAGAGATGGAGGAGTCAGCAGGGTGGTGAGCCACCCCAGGCCACCAGGCGGCCTCCCCCAAGGACAGATGCCCAGCACCCGGTCCACAAACCTGAGCTGAGAGCAGTTGCTGGGCACAGGTGTGTGGCTTCCAGAGGTGCCCTGGGAACCAGTGGGGACCTGGTGGCCTTTCTTCTAGGTGCCCATCCAAGATAGACAGAGGCGGAGCAGGGCGGTGCCTGCGGACACTCAGCAGGATTTTCACCTGGAATGGCTGGACCACTGGGTCACAGGTCCCCAAAGCCAATGAGCCTTGTTCTCTCAGCAAGACACATGCAAGCATAGCAAAGAACCAAAAAGTGCATAGAATGAAGTGTCTTCTTTTCCCATTGTTTTTTTTGTTTTGTTTTTTGTTTTTGTAAAAAAAGCAGCCGTGTGCTGCTGTCTCTGTGCAAAGAGTAAGGACCCAAAATAAATACATGATTGGAAACTCAGGAAGGTTCACAGTATCACAGGCGCAGGTAGTTGATGGAACCGGGGTCATTGCTTTGCAGCCCGGAGCATCAGCGACCATCGCCAAGGGGAGGATGTGGGCGAGTGAGATCCAGTGGCAGCCAGGTGGCATCCCCTGTGCTCTGGGCCGAGTTGGGCTGGCCAAGTGTATGCTCCACTCCTATGGGTTGGTGATTCGTAGAAATTACTGCAGAAGGCAAGAGAGGCAGGTGAGGGCGAGATGAGCCGCGGCTGGACCCCCCACCCATTGGGCCTCCCATGATGGGGCCTGGCCCCACCATTGATGCCTCAGGCCAGGGACTCCACGTGCCATGAGGGCTGGACACAGACCCAAAATACTTACCCATGGGCCACCACACAGGAAGAGCCCAGGCCTACCCCTCCCGCCCAGACCTGTTTCCCCCTGTTTCTGTCCTTGGGGTGCTCTCAGCCCCAAGTAGGCCAGGCTGGCAGGCCATGGGCACACTTACTGTGTCGCTCTCGCCGTCGGAGGCTGAGTGGGCCTGTGCACTATAGTGGAGTGGGGAGTACACCCAGCTCCTCTCATCGGTGGGCTGGAGGGCGGGCAGGCGGCACGTGCAGGAAGGGCGCAGAGAAGAGCAGGGTGTGAGGAGGCACCAGAGAGGTGAGAGGGAGGAAGGAAGAAACAGAAATAAAAGAGGCGGACCCCCAATGCAGGACAAGTGGGCAGCTCGGCCCCCGGCTGCCCTCTCCCTGATGGGGACCTGCCCCCAACCTGGACGGGCCTTGAGATGGGCAGGACCGGGGTTGAGTGGCCTGAGCAGGCAGGGTGGGCAGCAGAAGCAGTGAGTGCAGTCGGGGCGGGGAGCAAAGGTGGCAGGAGCTTGGTGTACTGTGCTGTCCTCTCTCCTCCTCCTCCTCCTCTGCCCACCCGTGACACCTGGCCCAGCAGCACCCAAACCCAGATCCTGCCTGCCATGCAAGCTCTGGGGGCGCTTGAAGGTGCAAGGTGGCGGGTGGCCTAGAGCTTTTCCAGCTGTGTCTGGGGAAGGGGTTTCCCATTCTGTCATCAGATTGGGGGCAGGCGTGCTTCCCTGCCAGGTCTGTTCCCATCTCAGCTGTCTTCTTTCTTCCTCCTCTCGCCCAGGAGCCCCCACTCCTGGCCTTCAAAGCCCCGAGGCCTGAGGACCTCTACCCCGGCTCAAGCCTCTGTTGTGAGCACCAGGCCTGAGCACACACCTGCCCTGGCCATGTCCACCTGGCTGTCCCCAGGCCCTAAACCTACTACAGCCACAACCAACAAGCCCCCAGACCCACCTCTCCTGCACTCACTGCCCCTCAGAGCCCACTTGCTGCTTCCCCCAACCTCTGCGTCTGCTCAACACCACCTTCCCTGCAGCTCTCACAGGCCAGACCCCTGTGCCCATCTGTGACCTAGCACAAAGGCACACGGGGCAGCAGGGCAAGATACTACTGCAGGCCCCACTCATTCCTTCACACGGTTATGGCACAATACAAAACCCTGCTCATCTGCAGCAGCTCGCTCCGCCTCCCCTGCCCACCTGGGAGCCTGGAGGCCAGGGCCAGGCTGTCTGGGGGCTGCTTGTACCCAGTGCCCAGCACAGGGAAGCTGCAGGAGGGAATGACATTGACCTAGCTGCCCTGCTGGGACTCAAAACATGAGAAAAGGGGGTCCCACTGGACCCTCTGTAGAGAGCTGGGTCTGGGGAGGGAGAGACCCAGAAACTAGGGATGACCCCATTAGAGTCAGGTCAAGGGCACATCTTTCCTGCAGGCCTGAGGGTCCTTCTTGCCACTCATCCAGCCTTCCTGTCCTCCCATCCAGCCTCCACACTTCCGTTTCCACTGCGCCCCCTACCGAGACACTCTTTCCTCTTCATTTCCACACCCCACGTGTCTTTTAAAGTCCAGGTCAACCCCCTCGAGGCACCTCTGCAAACTGCTCCCCCCAGGGATCCCTTGGGGGCTGCTGTGTGTCCCCAGCTGATGGGTCATGAAGTCACCTCTGGGGGATGGCATCCCCATCCTGGGAGGACAGTGTGGCAGGAGGGAGTGGTGAAGTAGTCTTGACACCCAGTGGCAAGCAGGGGGGTTGCTGTTGGGGCTGTGGTGTGAGCCTCCTCTTGAGAACAGAAACTCTCTCCAGTTCTTTACCCTGTCCCACCCATTCACACTGTGCGGCTCTGGGCAGGTTACTTGGCCTCTCTGGGCCCTTCATTTATTGCTCATAACGACGATAACAGGACTGATAAGGCCACTGCTGCATGACATCTACATAGCGTCCCACTGGGTGGATGAGTGTTGACTACACACAAAGGCTGGACTCAGAATTTGTTTAAACTGTGTGCTCTTGTGGGCTCCCTGAGGAGCAGAGGCCTCAGTTATTCCATCTGTGAAATGGGTATGAAGATAGTAGCTCCTCTCTCCTGTAGCTAAGAGTCAGCTTTGCAGTCCCTTATTGACCCATGTGACCATCCCCATCAGAAGGGCAGATGCGCCTTGGGGAGCCATCAGCAGGAAAGTCTTAATGAATGAGAAGTGTCCGCCTGACTTGTCCCTCGCTTGGAAGGGCTGGGAAGAGGTGGCCTGGGGCTGGGGTTCAAATGTAGATTCCACCATGGCCAGGCCCGCTGAGCACCAGCCGTGCACCTGCTGGCGACTTGTCCCTCGCTTGGAAGGGCTGGGAAGAGGTGGCTGGGGTTCAAATGTAGATTCCACCACGGCCAGGCCCGCTGAGCACCAACCGTGCACCTGCTGGACACTGATGCTAACTTCACAGGAGATTAAGTGACATCCCTGCAGGACACACACAGCAGGGCACCTGCACAGTTATCATGATTATTTTCCCCAAGTCCCTTCTCAGAGGGGCAGGGGCTGGGCTTCCTGGAGGCCTGCTGTGGTCACTTACAGTCCCCGAGGAGCTCAGCGTCATGGCCCGCAGTCGGCGATGCCGGGGAGAGTAAATCCAGTACCTCCCATCCGTGAACTGGGTGGGCCGGGAGGGCGGAGGAGGCAAAGAGAGGACAGGATGAGGGGACAGGAATGCAGAATCCAGCTGAGGTCAGGAAGGTCAGGTGGAGAGGGTGCTAGGCGGGGCAGGTAGCCAATGGCAAAGCAGTAGGAGAGTTTGGGGGTGTCAGGGTCACACTGTGGCCTCTACCTTCTCTGCTACCCCTTGTGGCCCAGCCACCCACTCACAGGACATAGCCCAACCACCTCACACACAATTCGAGAGAACAGGATGTAAGTCAAGCCCCAGGGATGGGAAAATGATGGCTGGTAGGGAGGACAGCATACAGTGTGCCCCCTACAGTTCCTGGCAGGGGCCCTGTGACCCAGCAGCACTGGCTCAGGACAGCAGGTGGTGGTAGTTAAGAAGCAGCGATAGCGGCAGAGGGCCCGGCCCACCCAGGCCTGGAGGTTTGAGGCCAGGCGCCAGGACCAGGGCAGTGGGCAGCCCCCAGCTCACCTTCCCTTGGGAGGCAGAGATGACAATGGAGGTCTGGGAAGAGGGCAGGCAGCTGGGCTGCAGCATCGGGCATTCTCTGTTGCAACTGGGGCCATCTGACCCCTGACCCACCATCGAGGGCCAGTGGACTAGACTTTGCAGGCTCCTGGCCACCCAGTACCTACCTCACCCAGGCTCCCGGCTCATCTAATCTGTGCCTACAGGAGATGTAAAGGGGGGAGGTGACCCCAGACTTGGGAGGGAGGCCCCGGTCTCCGGGACAGGGCCCCTTCCTGCTGTGATGAACCCCGCCTTGTTCAGGAACAGCCGTCTGTCCTCGGCCAGGGAAGACGGAGGCATGAGGCCCACCTGCCCCTTGCCACATTTCCCTTGCCCCCTAAGGACAGAGCCCACCCAGCCACCCCATCACCCAGGAGGAGAAGAGCCACAGCATTTCCAGCACAGACCCAGGACCCAGGGGCCCATTGGGGCTGAGAGCGTGAGGACTCGGGTGATTCCCAGGGGGACCGGGTGGCAAAGCTGGGGCCTTGGCTCTTGCCAGGCAGTGGTCACAAGGTCTGGGGAGCAAGGCCCAGGGACGTTTCCTGGCCTTGGGCCTGGCCTGGGTATGAGGGGGGAGCTCACATGCCACGTGGGTGTGCATGTGTTCAAGAGTAGACCACGTGAGTGCCGTCAGCATGTAAGAGCACTGTGAGTGTGGTGTGCAAGAACATGTGCAGGTGTGTGTGTGCCTCTCAAATGTGAGTGTGTGAGCGTGTCCATGTCAGTGTGAACGTGTACAAATGCGGGAGTGTGTGCTTGTGAACACGTGTACACATGTGCATGTGTACAGACATGTGTACAGAGGTACGATAGTGTGTGCAATGTGTGTCCATGTGTGTGGGCATGTCAGCGAATGTGCATGCATGAGCACATGTGGGTTGAGGGCCCTATGACGAGAGAGAGCCCCTGGAGGACTTACAAAGTAGATGTCGGTGGCGGGCGTGTCCTCCTCATCCGAGGCCTGGCTGGCGGGCTCTGAAGCCTGGCTGGCGGTTTCCGCTTCAACAACAATGGCAGAGGTACTGGCCGGGGAAGCCTCCACCCTGGGGACAGGGCAGGACATGGGAGTCCTGGGCCAGGCCCTCAGCAGTCCATCCTTTCCTCGCCCACTCCCTCTCACCCTCCTGCCCCCCCTTCATCAGTGTGTCACCGCGGAAACAAGCCTTAGGAAGCCAAATAAAACTGAACACCCCCCGTTTTGTCATGGCCCAGGGTATAACTGGCCTACCTGGACCTCTCCCCTCAACACAGGCACACAAATTGGCCTGGCCTTGCCACTTACTCCCACTGCACCCTCTATAGAGACTGGGTGAACGTAGAGCCTCACTTTCCTTCTCTGAGCCTCAGTTCCTCATCTGTAAAGTGGGGACATGCAGGTCTGAGCACTTACGATATGCCGAGCCTGCTCAAGAGCCTTGTGTGAATGAACCCACTGAATCTCCCTTGGGAAGGGTTTGCTGCTGTTCCATATCACAGGTGAGGAGACTGAGACTAAGAGAGATGGTGAGAATCATGCCCAGGCCTCAGCTGAAGGCTATGTGATTGCTACGTAATTTTCATTTCATGAATAAATGACAAGCTCTGAGGTGACAGAGCGTTCCTAACTGTGGCGAAGTTGTTCTTCAGTCATGTTTCAGGTCAGGTTGTTTTTCTGGGCAAAGACTGAGTGATATGTTACACTGCAAGACTTCAGTTAATGGCAAAAAAGCACAGTGGCAGAGACTGGAGTGTGCGTGTGTGCGTGTAAAATTAACTCTTAATGGCAAAGTGAAGCCTGGGAATGTGGTGTAAATGCTAAGGTCTCTTAAAATGGAACAGCAAAAAAATACAATAAAATAAAAATAGAACAGAAATTCTAAATTATAAAATTAAATAGACCAAACAGATGAGAAATAAGTTAAGACATAAAGAAACTGATTGACAACAATCAATACATTGACAGAGAACTTTCCATTCCCTGGCAAAAAATACACATTTCTCCCATATGTCCATGGATATTAAAAACCATAAAACCAAAAAACTAATGTTGCATGTACATGACCATAGACTTTAATCTGTTTTAAAAAATAGCATAGGTTGTTTTAGGCCACTTTTCAACTCAAAAGTAAAATTAGAGTTAAGTACTAAAAGGGTAAAAAAAATCCTTAGGTACCCAGAAGTGCAGAGACACTCCTAAATACTAGTAAACCTTAGTCCATGGTCTCTCTCCCTGAGCACTGCTGATATCAGGGCTGGGTCACTCTCTGTGGGGGGCTGTCATGGGCACTGTGGGGTACTGGGTAGCATCTCTGGCCCCCACCCACTCAATGCCAGGAACACCCCCAGTTGTGACAACCACAGATGTCCCCAGACATTGCCCAGTGTCATCAGGGGGCAGGACCACCCCCAGATAGTTGAAAGCCTCATTGCCTTACATCAAAGAGGACCTTAAAAGGAAAATCATTAACTATCCATAATGAGCCAGCATAAAAAGGAACTGCTTCATGTCAAAACTCTTGGGACAGTAAAAGCAGCACTCAGAGGAAAATGCATAGCCTTAAGTGCCTCTTATCAAAGAAAGAAAAAAGGAACTTAAGCACTCAACCTATGCCGAAGTAAAAGAAACAAATGAGAAAACAAATCAGAAGTTAGAAGAAAAAAATTACTGATGAGTTAAAGTGCATGAAACAAGAACAAAATATGAGAGGAGAAAGGGTGACTAAGACCAAAAGTGGTCCTTTGAAGAAACTGGCCAGTCATCTTTTGCAAGTGCAGGCAAGGCTAAGAGTGAGGGAAGGGAGGAGAAAGAATCGCAGATCACCACTGAGGTACATCCCTGGACTGACACATTACATGCAGCTCTGTGAGTGCAACTGTGCTCCCCAGCACCTCAGTTCCTGAAGCCCCATTCCCATGCCTCTGCTCCCCAGAATGTGGACTAAATTTCCCAGCCTGCCTTGCTGCCAGCTGGCCATGTGACCATGCTCAGCCAATGAGATTGGGGCAGAAGTTGAGTACAGAAACCAGGCAACAGGAGAGCATGGACCACATGGACTGGATGGTCACTCACCCCTCTTCCTCCTCCTTGGGGACCACGATCTCCACACTGCATGCGGGCTCCACCTGCACTGTGATCTGCTGCAGGTCCTCCTCTACGCGTGCCTCCTCCTGGGGCCTGGAGGCAGTGGGATGACATGCTCAATTTCCCTCCTCTCCCACCTCACTTCCCAGGAACTCCAGCTGAGCTCTGGGCAGGTGCTGATTTCAGTCCCATGGGGTCTGAGGTGCTATCTCTAGGTGCCAACCAACCAGGGTCCTAAGCTGGTCCAGCTCCGGCCTAGTCCTTTTGGCTGCCACGCCCAGCTGGGGGCTTTGAGGGGACAGCAAATGACCGTTCACTTGGGGTTGTCCTGGGACTCTGGCACCAGCAGGGGCACAATGAATGATGGGCGACATGAATCCTGCCCCCATTCCTGGGGTGGCTTGGAACCCGCCTAGGACCTGAACTAGGGGTGGGGTGGTTTGGGGGCCCAGAAGCTGAGGCCCCTGTTGAAGGTGGTGGGAGCCTTTGGGCAGCCAGCAGGCAGCTGGACAGAGGGAGATGTACTTTTCGCTAAATGTGCTTTGTACCATGACTTTCTTTTCAACTGGCAAGAATTATCCTCCCTTAAGCTAATTGTGGAGAGCAACCCCTATTCACTACAGCTGTGTGACAAGATCAAACAACTGGGAACAACCCAAGTGTTCCCCGAGAGCAGGAACAATCTGTTAGAAGGAAGAGAACTGCCTGGCTGGTATGGCTCAGTGGTTGAGCATCGATCTAAGAACCAAGAGGTCACAGTTCGATTCCCAGTGAGGACATATGCCCGGGTTGTGGGCTTGATCCCCAGTAGGGGGTGTGCAGGGGGCAGCTGATTGATAATGTTTCTCTCTATCCCTTTTCCTTTCACTCTCTCTCTCTCTAAAAATCAATAATAACATATTTTTAAAAAAAGAGAAGGAAGAGAACCAGCAAAGGCTCATACCAACAACCTTCATCTGGAAGTGACAAAGCAAGGAACAGGGGCACAGAGCCACAGCTTTTGTCAAAGCAAAAGGGAGAAACAGGCCTGAGTGTATGTTTGCTTGTATATTCATAAAATACCTCCAGAGAGAGGGAAAAAAACATCTAGGGGGTGCTCCCAGGGAAGGGACTGGGCATGGAGCAGAGGCAGGCATCTCACTGTGTGTGCTTTTATATCTCTTAGAACAAAAAAGAAGAAGAAAGGTTTAACAGGTGCAGGGGAGGGGGCACCCAGGTAGGAGTGAAACACAAAGTGACTCGAGATTCTGTGTGGCTCTAGAGCCTGAAGATTAATCGCTAAAATAAATCTGTCCCCAGGAAAGAGGGGCTCTGGGTGGAAATGTGGAGGGGTGAGCTGTGCAGAGGGAAGGGGAGGGCGGAAAGGGGGGCAAAGGAGCTCTGCAGGGAGGAGCTGGGGAGACTGTGGGGACTAGAGAGGAGACTGGAAGGGTGGGGGCTGGGGGCTCATCTTACCGGCTATCCTGTCCAGAGGACTGTGTGCGCCGCCTTCCGAGAGAACACAAACAGGTGGAATAGATGGAACAGGTAGGGAGGCCTCCCCACCTGCCCCACCCCTCCCAGGCCCTGTGCTGGCCCCTCCTCTTAGGAATGCAGCCCTACCTCTGAGCCGCCCCCACCTCCGGGGGCCCCCTTCTGCTCACCTGTACCTTGGCTGCTCTGAGGTCTCTGAGGGGGACCGCTCCGGGATGGACAGGGATGTGGAGGACAGGGTTGTGGCGATGGATGCGGTGGTGGCCTCCTCAAAAGAAGGTGGTGTGCAGGGCAGGAGGTCAGGCCGGCCTGTGGGGAGGAGGCAGTGGGTACCTATGGGAGCCAGGCTCCAGGGCCTGCTGCAGGGACTCTGGGCTCTACTGCAGCTCTCACAATTTTCCCCAGCACAAGGGATTCCAGTACCTTCCTGCTGCTCTCAAACTAAAATCCAAACTGCCTCCCTTTGGTCCTGCCCTATCTGCCCTCATCACCTCCCTGTCTTCACCTCCTCCCTCACACTCACTCTGCTGCAGCCACACGGGCCTCCTTATTGTTCCTCCAACACACCAGGCACCGTCCTGCCCCAGGACCTTTGCGCATGCAGTTTCTCCCTTGATGCTATTCCCCAGCTCCTCCCTGACTGGAATCTTCGACGCTGGTTGCTTGGAGGGACCTCCAGAACATCAGGCCCAACCCACTGAGCACTTCCTCCTTCTAGGTCTGTGTCACCCCCAGGGCAGTGCTTTCTATGCTTAGTTCTCCCTGCAGGTCTTCCTGGGCCTCGTCCCAGCTATTCCCTACTCCCCAGGTGCCGCAGATATTGCACTGGAAGGGGACCCCTCCCATTCGGGCTTAGCCCAGCTGCGGGGGTCCCTTTCCTCACTCACATTGCTATTGTTGCTCCCTGCACCCCTCCCCCTAACCCCCTAGGGATGGTGTCTTTCCCCAGCAGCTGCCTCATTTCTCCTGTCACAAATGTGCCCACTCCCACTGCCCAGTCACCTTCGTCCTCCAGCGTGGGGTAGCTGCGGGCGCCCCGCAGGTCGTACTGCGTGTCCTCCCGCTCACTGGGGATCTGGCTGGCTGAGAAGGCAGCTGTGGGCCCCAGGGGTTTGACGGCCAACAAGGCACCACGGCCCTTCTTGGATGGTGACGACTTCAGGGCTGGGGAGGGAGAGTGGTTGATGTGCTTGGGGCGGTGACAAGGCAGGGCCCCACAGACCTCCATCTCTCCTTTGCGTGAAAGTGTGGTGGGCACCGAGGGGCCCACCACCTGTACACACGGCCCTCACTGTTCCAGTTCCTGCCTGTCCCTCAAGCCTGGGGCCTGGAGGCAATGGGATGACATGCTCAGGAAGCAATGCTCTTCCTGGAGAAAGCCCTGCCCTGCTTTCCGCCTGGCTCTGCCCACCAACAGAGATGGAACCTAGCACCTCCACTCTTGGCCCTCCAGAAACAGCAGCTGCATCAGCAGCTGCCAATGTTTATTTGAGCACTTTGGGGCCTCATCCCCTTTGTCCCAGCCCACCATCGCTGTGCCCAACATTCACACAAGAAAATGGAAAGCCCTGGGGAGTGCGAGGCTCAGCGCCAAGGACCTGGCCCCCAGCCAGGCTGTGTGGCCTGGGGGAATAGCTCAGCCTCTCTTGTTGCATCCTCGTCTGCAACAAGGTCAATGAGGCAGGGAACCCCATAACACTCTGCACCAGGCCTGGCCTGTCATCACCCATCACCGTCCTCTCCTTGCTCCATGGTGGCTAGCGCAGCTCCCAGCACACACTAGGTGCTCAATTTTTCCTGTGCACAACCATTCAGTCCCCCGAAGCCAGCACTCTCCTCGGGACTACAGTGGGAATAACATCCCAAGAAGGTTCCAGGAAGTGGTGTGCTGGTCAAGTTAACACGCATCTCTTTGGAGACAAAGCTGGATTTGTGGTGTTTGCCTATTTTCATGGTATAAATGTTCCCCCCAGTCAGTTGCAAGCTACTGACTAAATGTCACAGAACATGGAGCTGCCTCAGCTTTATGAGCCAACTCCAGGAGATGGGCTGGCTTGCAGCCCACCTAGGCCTGGGCTGGGCTGGGAGAGTGGTCCCACGTGTGGAGCACACCACAGGGTTTGAGACCTGGGGAGGAGGCACACACAGACACACACTGAGTTCCTACTATGTACCAGGCCCCACGCTGGACACTGGGGACACAGTGACCAAGGCCAGCAAGCACCCTGTATTTTTTGGAGGGGGCTGAGGGGTAGAAGACACACAGACACGTTGGGAGCAAGACTCTTTTGGATGGCACGTGGGATCTCAGCCTGGGGTGTGCACCAGGGTCAGAACGAGGCACCTGGTTTACCGCATACGTGGGATCTCAGCCTGGGGTGTGCACCAGGGTCAGAGACCCTCCAGGCCCAGTACACACGTGGGGCCTCCGGAGACCACCCACAGAGCGAGAGCCATCACCGCTCACCCTGTAACCTTCCCTGACAAGTCTAGTTAGGCCAATGACCATCTCAGTGCCACCAAACTCACATGTCCTTAGTGACAGAGCGAGGCTATAGGCAGCCCTGCTGAATGCTGGCACTGGACTTGTATGAAACACATGTTGCCCTCACAGCTCTGTACAGATGGGGAAACTGAGGACCGTGATCTCTACTGGCTGGAGGTCCACACAGACAGAATGAGGCGAAGCCAGAACTCAGACGTGGACATGGGCACCAGGCCCTGTGCTGACCTGTGTGGCGCGGCTGCCTGACTACCCTGTTCTCGGGACCAAGTCCCTGACTGAGCCCCGGGGCTGACCAAGCAGCAGAACGAGGCACCTGGTTTACCGCACTCTTGGCTGCCTGCTCGCCTCTCTCCACACCCCAGGTCCCTCCAGGCCCAGTACACATGTGGGGCCTCCAGAGACCACCCACAGAGCGAGAGCCATCACCGCTCACCCTGTAACCTTCCCTGACAAGTCTAGTTAGGCCAATGACCATCTCAGTGCCACCAAACTCACATGTCCTTAGTGACAGAGCGAGGCTATAAGAGCCATCACCGCTCACCCTGTAACCTTCCCTGACAATGTCTAGTTGGGCCAATGACCATCTCAGTGCCACCAAACTCACATGCCCTTAGTGACAGAGCGAGGCTATGGGCAGCCCTGCTGAATGCTGGCACTGGACTTGTATGAAACACATGTTGCCCTCACAGCTCTGTACAGATGGGGAAACTGAGGACCGTGATCTCTACTGGCTGGAGGTCCACACAGACAGAATGAGGCGAAGCCAGAACTCAGACGTGGACACGGGCACCAGGCCCTGTGCTGACCTGTGTGGCGCGGCTGCCTGACTACCCTGTTCTCGGGACCAAGTCCCTGACTGAGCCCCGGGGCTGACCAAGCAGCAGAACGAGGCACCTGGTTTACCGCACTCTTGGCTGCCTGCTCGCCTCTCTCCACACCCCAGGTCCCTCCTGCTCAAAAGGCAGGTAAACTCACAGGAGTTCTTCCGAAAGACTGTGTTGCTCATGAACTTGAAGAAGCGCTCGGCGTAGAAGCTGGGCCGGTGGACGGAGACAGTGTCCTGGGAAGAGATGTGGGGGCCCGAGGGCAAGCAGGGGTGTGAGCACTATGGCTCCCTGTGTCCCACAGGACAGCCCAGAACAGACCACTGTGGGGGGTGGGGGGTGGGGTGCGCCTCCTCTGTGAAGGGGATAAGAGGGTCCCAGCACGGGGCTTTCTGGAGGGGACCCAGGGAATCAGGTAAGAGGGGCAGGAAGGGGTGTGGAAGATTTTTACATTGTAAACCTATCTGTATTTGTAATTTTTTGAGCCATGTAAATAATTATTCAAAGAACAAATAGCTATTCAAAGTAAACGGATAAATATCAAAATTAAGGAACCAGAGGGATTTTCTACAGCAGGGGTTGTCAGAGCACGGCCTAACACCTGTTTTGTAAGTAAAGTGTTCTTTGTTGTTGTTTTTAAAATGTACTTTTATTGATTTCAGAGAGGGAGATAGAGAAACATCAATGATGAGAGAGAATCATTGATTGGCTGCCTCCTGTATGCCCCACACTGGGGATTCTCTCTCATCATTGATGTTTCTATCCCTCTCTCCCTCTCCCTTACTCTCTCTGAAATCAATTATGAAAACACACACTTTTTCTCTTTTTTTTTTAAAAAGAGCCTCCTGCTGGTTGGCCACCTGGATCTTCTCAATGCACATTCTGGAAGCTCCCGCTTGACCCTCCAAACACTCTCTGAGGGGTGTGGAGGATTGTAGATTGGGATCTTAGCATTTTACAGACTGTAGGCAAACGGATAGCCCTTAACACTTTAGTAAGAATTGGTCTGAAAAGGGGGGTGCCATAGAAGGAAAGTTATCTACCAGGGCTGGCTGTTGCCAGAGTTGGACTAGGAGTGTGAGGGCTGCCAGGGTCCCACAAGTGGGCTGTTTGGCTCCCAGTGGTTGGTTCTCACAGTTTTTTATATTTAGAATTAATCCACTGCCAGGGTTTCCATGTTGGCAGTGCTCAGGAAAAATTGCATTGCAAGCTTTTCTCAAGCAACGGAGATGTTCTGCTGAAGTGGGCCACATGCCCAGCTGGCAACAGGAGTCAGAGCTGTGTGGTGCTGCCCCTGGGCCAAGACCCCCTCACATTGCACAGTTCCAGATTCTTCTTTGGCTGGCCCCTGACTTCCCAGTCAGGCTGTCCTTGGGAAGCCTTCCAATCAGCTTGGGGGTCCCCTCCTCCAGGAAGTCTTCCTGTATCCCTCATTGATGGCTCAGACCCGCTGACCCCTTGCCCTGTGACTGTCTGCTGTACAGCTACTCCAGGAAGGGGGGGACATGTCTCTCAGTTCTTTAGCACCTGTGCCTGGCAGGGAGATGGTCACTGCACTTGTGGACTGACAGATGGAACGAATGAGTGAGTGAATGAATGAATGATGCTCACCCCATCGTGGACAAGTGCCTTCCAGGTGTGTTCCAGCTTCTTGATGAACCTGGCAGAGAAAAAGCACCCAGAACATCAGCCAAATCTTTGGGTCCAGGAGTTCTCTACCAGGGCAATCCTGTCCCCAGAGGACACTGGGCAATGTTTGGGGACATTTGTGGTCATCACAACTGCAGGTGCTGGCTTGTTTGGGGACATTTGTGGTCATCACAACTGCAGGTGCTCCTGGCTCCAAGCAGGCGAAGCAGCCCTGGTTTAAAGGAACTAAAGCTGTCTGTTCCCACTACGGCTGATCTGGAGGAGGAAGTGAAAGGGCCAGGGTGCCTGGCCCTCTGTGGCGGACAGACTGCTAGTGCCTCCCAGAGCCTGCCTTTCCTCTTTCCTCCTGGCCTAGACGGAGCCAGGCTCCTCTCTACTAGAGTCAGTGCCTTGAACCATGGCCCCCAGCCAGGACCCTATCACACATCTGGGCTGGGTACAATGCCATCTCCCCCCTGCAGCCTTCCTGGACGCCCCTCGTCTGTGGGGGAAGAATCCCTCCTTATGACACCACTACCCCCACTTATTTGCTGCCATGTGCTACCCACTCCCTCCGCTCCCTCTTCCCCCAGGGCCTGGGCAGAAATCCTGGCCGGCTACTTCAAAAGCTACCTAACCCTGCTCCAACCCGAGGGAGATCCTGCAGAAAGATGCCTACAGGAGACAAGGTCAGCCCTCCCATATGAAAACAAAACAAAACAAAAAACAGGCTGTGAAAGTTGAAGGGCAGGAGCTGATTTTTACAAAGTCAGTCCTCACTTATAGGTTCTGAGACTAACGGAAACAATGTATAACAAAAACAACTTTACCACAGGCTAACTGATATAAACATGAGTTATGTTCCTAGGCATCTCAGCAATGTTATAATGCAACCATGTTGAACGAAATGATGTTGTTCAAGGACCTGCTATATTTAAAAAAGAGAAGCACGCAAAGAAGAAATCGGCCTTGACCTGTCTTCGACATTACTGAGTCCCTAGGACAAACCTAGATTCCGGGGGTGGAATCTCTAGGTTGGGGACCAAATGCTCCCGTTATGGGAGGGCTGGGGAGGAGGGCGGCCAACAGGAGCCTTCCTGAAGGCTAAGAGGGCCCTGCAAGCAGACAGCACCCGGCTTCCCTGAGCAGGTGCACCTGGGGGACTGGGCACCCACCTGTAGGACTGCAGGATGTCGATGATCCCGATGTGCAGCAGCAGACGCTCCCCTCGGCCATTCACGGCGGGGATCCCACCCATCCTGGAGAGAGAGGAGCCCAGAGCGCCATCACCCACACATCCAGGCCAGAGGACCAGGGACTGGCCCCGCCTACTCAGGTCTAGGTGGGAGGGGGCTGGGGCCCCAATCCTGGTCTGGGACTTGGGGAGAGACAAGGGTGAAAGGAGAGAGGAGCCTTGGGTTCAAGAATCCACATGAGCCCTGACCATTTTGGCTCAGTGGACAGAGCATCAGCCCGCAGACTGAAAGGTCCCAGGTTCGATTCTGGCCAAGGGCATGTACCTTGCTTGCGGGCACATCCCCAGTAGGAGGTGTGCAAGAGGCAGCTGATCGATGTTTCTCTCTCATCGATGTTTCTAACTCTCTATCCCTCTCTCTTCCTCTCTGTAAAAAATCAATAAAATAAAAAATAAAAAAGACTGCCAAATGCAGAAGACGAGGGCAAGCCCCTTGTTAAGCCACCAAAAGGCAGAACACAGGTGAGCGCAAATCACAACAGCACCGTGATTGTTACCGGAGGTCACAGTGTGATTCCTGGTCAGGGCACATGCCCAGGTTGCAGGTGCGATAACCAGTAGAAAGCATGCAGGAGGCAGCCGATCAATGGTTCTCTCATCATTGATGTTTCTATCTCTCCCTTCCTCTCAGAAATCAATTAAAAAATATTTTTAAAAATCCACATGACCCCTATAGATCATAGCTTGGCTGGACCTTCAGTGGGGGTTCCAGCACAGGGGACCCCCATCTTGGCATGGGATGGAGCAACTCTAACAGCCAGCTCAAATTCAAAGCTGGAGGCCTGAGGCTGCTGAAGGGTCACAGCTAAGAGGCCCAGGTGCACACACACATACACACGGTGCACTTGCATGCACTCATGCAACTTGCACACATATGCATGTATATGCATACACACAGTTGCTCACACAGTTACACTCACAGTGCGCACACACACACACACACACACACACACACACACACACATACACACTTGCATAATACGCATACATATGCACACGCACACTCCCAGGCAGGACTGCAAGGGCTCTTGGGTGTAGTCTGGGGAGTTAATTGCCTCACGTAGCCTCACTCCTGAACATGCCCAGCCCAGATGGTTAATGAGGTTACACGATGTAGCAGCTATCCTGAAGCCATCATAACCCAAACCCACCAACATCAGGCTCTGCTCACTGCACTCCATGCACTGCTGAGCTCACCTGCATGCCCTGCCATCCCCTGCCAGGCCCTGTGCAGATCCTACAAACATGCCAGGATGGTCTGAGGTCAGGGCCAGCTGTGCAGGGCCTTTGCACATGCCACTCCCTCCCACCTTGCTCAGTCGTAGCCCTGTGCCTGGTTCCCTCTGCCTTCCACAGCTGGTGGCCTAGTGCAGTGGCCAGGCTGGGGTCAAGCCTTGGCCCCCCCCACCAGCTGGCTGTGCACACAGGATAGCTATCTCCACCCCATCTCTGAGCCTCTTTCCCCAGCTAAAGATGAGGAGGTGGCCCCTCCTCCTCCAGGGCCCCCGTAAGGACAGAACAGGGTAGTGTAGGTAGAGAGTCCAGCTGGTTCCCAGCATGGTCAGTGCATGGCTCATGAACATCATGACCCATCTATAGCAGTTCTCGTCCGGGATGACCCTGCCTTAGGGGACACTGGGACATGCCTGGGGATATCTGTGGTTATCACGCCCGGGGGTACTGGTAGCATCAAGTGGGTAGGGACCAGGGATGCTGCTCAGTACCCCAGTGTCCAGGAGAGTGCCCCACTGAGAATGATAAGACCTCAGTGTCCCCAGTGCTGAGGAAGGGGACATGCCATGAGTCTGTCTCCCTGACTAAGCCCCCAGGGCAGGATCAGGTTGGAGGCTGAGGCTGAGGGGGTGCAGTCGGGACATGCTCCTCTCTATGACCTTGTCATTTGGCACGGCCACCTTTTATCTTTGGGGAAGCAATGCGCTCAATCCTCCCATTGGTGGGTTCTGGGTTAGGTATCTTGCTATAAAGGGGCTCTCCCATCCCGTCATCTCCATATCCTGTGCCACCTTTCAACACCTGTCTAGTTGTGCTTCACACAGTGGGGTCCAGCAGGAGGGAGGGGACCTCTATGTTTCCCATGTGGATGGACAATGGCCTGAATCCACTGATCAGTGTCTGCCGAGGTCGAGACACCCTGGCCATAGCTGTGCGTCATCTGTCTGACCTTCACCAGGCCTGGTGGGCAGACACTGCTGTGCCTGTGTACAGACCAGAAACTGGCCAGACAGGCTTCTGCCTGGTTTGCTTTGTCATTGCTTGCCTTCTGTGCCAGCTCCCCCTGCCCATGTTCACACCTGGCCAGAGGGGTGGGTAGAGACAAGAGCTGGAAGCCCCGCCAGCCCCACTACCTACGTGTCATCCGTCTCGATGGCCTCCCCACACGCGGCCCCGCCCTGGATGGACTCCATGGCTGTGGAGTAGAGCGCCTTCTGACCGAGCGGCCGCTTCTCATCGGCCGTGCTCTGGGCACCCTCAGCCTGCCACTCCCGCTCCTGCTGGTCGATGTTGTGCACACCCAGGAGCAGGCTGTAGTCCATGATCTTGAAGCTCTCCAGCACCTACCGAGTGTGTGTGGGGGGGAGAGCGTCAGGACACACGCCCTGTCCCCCTCCCCCTGCCCCCAAACCTGGTGGTGATCTCAAGCTGCGCACCCTGCATCTCTGTCCGTTCAGTCTCCACAGCCACGCAGGGGGACCCTATTGCTATCCCCATTTCACAGACAAGGAGACCAAGGGTGGAAGGCCAGGCTGTGCAGCAGGCAGATGGCGGCAGAGCTGGGATTGGGTGTAACCCTAAGCCAGGCTGCCTCTCTGAGACCGGACAGAAAGCTTCCTCCCCTGAGACAGAGCAGCTGACTCTGCGCTCCCACTTCCCCGGCGCCAGTTGGGGAGCCTGGGTGCTGTGGATGCAACACCCACTTCAGCCCCACAGTGGAGTCCAGGCACGTGACCATCAGGCTCGGGGGATGAACCCCCCAGATGCCGAAAGGCCCTGAGACTTCAAAGTGGTTTTCTGGTGACACTGTGTGAAGTTTTCCACAGGGTCTGTGAGCTGAGGACAAGAGAGGACCCAGCCCAGCCCCTGACAGCTGAGGATCTCGGCAGGGACGTCCCTTGCCAGGTCTCTGTTTCTTCATCGCTAAAGGGGGAGTGGCCTGACCTTCCAGGCTGTGGGAGGGTGGGGGTGGGCGCAGGCCGACGGAGGCTGTAAGAGCTCGTGAAGACCCTGGCAGAGCATTCCTTATCCCTAAAAAGCACCTGCTGTGAAAGAGGGCGGCACGGAGCCAGGAGTGCTGGGTGGTGGGGCAGGTCTGGACCTGAGGTGCCCCTTAGGGGCCATGAGAATGTCGAGCTGCTTCTGTGGGTTTGGGTTGTGTGGTAGGAACAGTCTGATTAGGACACAGGGACGAGGGGAGCAGAAGGGAGCCTGGTGCCGGGCTATGTATCTCGGGCTCACTCTGCACTAGCGTTCACCAGCATCGCCGGTTCACAGATGGGAAAACTGAGGCTGAGAGAGGCTGAGGACCACACAGGGGCGTGTGTCCCAAGGTCCCCACCCTTAACCACCTGCACTCGCCAGGGCAAGGGGGCCTCTCTGGCCCTAAGTTCCTCCTCTGCAGTGGGATTGGGGCAGCGGGGCTGGGGCCAAGGCTCACCAGGCAGTCCCGCTGCAGCGTCTTGACGAGCGCAGAAAAGGTGTCAGCGTCCAGCAGGAGTCCCTCGGGCATGTCCTGGATGAAGTCCAGGTCCTTGTAGGTGGGGATGCTCTTCTCCCGTTCCTTCTTGCTGGCCCGCCGCTTGTATGTGGAGCCCTTGAGATCAAACTTGAGGTGCATCTTGACCATGCGTGGCAGGATGTTGTTCATGACCACCACGCGGATGTTCTTGCCCCCGGACTGCACGCAGTACAACCCATAGAACTTGGGCAGGAGCGTCCGCGGATTCTGGTTGAGGTTCTGGGGGGTGTGGGAGACCGGAACGTGTCGGGAGACAGCAGCCAGGAGGCCACGCTCTGCCTGGTAGCCACTCCCACACTCCCTGGCTTCACACACAGCCACTCAGATCTCAGGCCAGAGGTCACTTCCTCCCTGACCGACCACCTCCTTCCCCAGCACCCCAACTTTACACGGGTCACATCAGCCAGTTTAATTCTCTATCTCCCCATCCAAACGGAAGCTCCAGGAGGGCCTGTTTCTACCAAGCCAGGTCCAGAGACATGGCCTTTCGATAAAGAACCCCACGGGACACCACGAGGTGTCTGGGCCCAGCTTCCCACCAGGTCAGACTAGGTGTCCCTCTTCTCAGCCCACCCTAGGGTTCCCCAACCCCAGAGCAGGGGCTGGCAAACTCCAGCCCGAGGGCCAACTCCATCCAGCTGCTTGTTCTCATACTAATGGTTTTATGTTGAAGAGTTGAAAAAACATACAAGAAAAATAGCATTTTGTGACGTAAAAACTTCATAAAATTCACATTTCAGTGTCCATAAATAAAGTTTTATTGGCACTCTGCCTGCCTATCTGCTCAGGCACTGTCTATAGTGGTGTTCCTGTTGCAATGGCAGAGCTGAGCTGTAGAGACAGACTGTTGGCTCACACAGCCTTCTGGCTCTTTACAGAAAGTTTGCTGGTCCCTGATCTAGGGGATGCAGGGGTCCCACCAAGATCATACATGGCAGATGAGGGATGCCCTAAGAGAGATGGTCACAACCTGGGCAGAGCACCCAGAGGGGTCTGTCCCCATGCCCACCAGGTTGGCACAGCAGGGCAGTCTACACTCAGGTGGAGCCCACTGAGTATAAGGACCCCCGCTCCCAACCCTGCCCAGGGGCCTGATATGCCCTTTTGAGTCCTGAGTCATACCAGAATGGGGATGCCCAAGCAGCTGGTCCTTTGCGAGGTGCCAGCTGGTGGCCCAGCTCCTCTTCCCCCGTGCCTCTGAGTCACCAAATGCCGAAGCACTCTGTCCATGAGCCACAATTTCTGGACCAGGACTCAGGGACATCGGTGGGGTAGAGAATGGGGAGTCAGGACCTAAACAGCAATTCCTGCTCACAAGTGTGGGGGGACTGCCTGAGGGGGTCTCTGAGGGTGAGGCCATGAGACCCAGGAAGAGCCTTGGGGACCCCTCTGCCAGGGCCTTAGAGCCTTTGCTCCTGTGAAAAGGAGCTGGGGGCAGAGCGGAATTGCTGCATGTGCCGAGAGGAAGAGGGGTATAAGGTTGGGGGAGGCAGACAGGCGCTGGAAGGAAGCCCAGGACACTGCCCCCAACCCCTGGTACCTTGCGGGAACCCATGACCCCTACCATGTAGTAGCCGGGCAGCAGTTTCTGCAGGAACTCTGCCTCTTTGTGCATCACCGTCTTAATGATGAACTCATCGTCGCTGGTGACGTAGAAGAGGGAGCCGCTGGCGCCAGGGTTGGACAGCTCGATCAGAGGCTCATTGCACAGTGAGTACTGGAAGGAGAGTGGTGAGTGGGTGGGGGGGTCCCATCTATGATGAGCTCATAGGAGACAGTAACGTCTGCTTTGCTGGCAGGCTCTCTTCCTCCCTCCTGTGTTGAAGGAAAAGGAGCCCCAACCTACAGCCAGCAAGGAACTGAGTCCCGCCAATGACAACATGAGCTTGGCCTTGGACCCTTCCCCAGTCTAGTGTCACATGGGACCCCAACTACTGCCCACCTCTTGATTACAACCCTGAGCAAAGAACCCTGCTAAGCTGCACCCAATTCTTGATCCACAAAAACTGTGAGGTTACAGCCAGGTGGTGTTTTGAGCCACTGAGTCTGTGCTAACTTGTTACAAAGCAACAACTGACTAACACACCTACCAAGTAATCATCTGGCCGGATGCCGAAGAGCTCCCGGAAGTAGCGGAAGGCGACAGGTGCATAGGTCTTGAACCTGAAGTCCTGGAAGTGGTGAGCGGGAGTAAGGTTGCTGCCTTCACTGTGGAGGAAGGAGGGAGGAAAGCCTGTGAGGGATGGTGCCTCTAGGTGCTGTGCTCCATGGCCTTCCCTCAGTGGCCAAACTGAAAGGCAACTTGAGGCTTCCAATGGGACCCAGGGCTGTGGCCAGTCTCAGGAGACCCAGTATCCTCTCTCCGGTCCTTCCTTGGCTGAGTCCACACGTGGCTGAGCACATGACCACCTGTAACGAGACCACTGCCCAGCCTCTCCTGCAGCCAGGTGTGGTGAGGTGACTGTACCCGGCCAATGAGCTGTGAGTACCCAGGGCTGTGGCCAGTCTCAGGAGACCCAGTATCCACTCTCCGGTCCTTCCTTGGCAAGAGTCCACCACGTGGCTGAGCACATGACCACCTGCAATGAGACCACTGCCCAGCCTCTCTGGCAGCCAGGTGTGGTGAGGTGACTGTACCCGGACAATGAGCTGTGAGTGGGGCAGAAATGATGTGTGTCATTTCCTGGTTGTGCCCTAAAGGAAAGGGGAATGTGCTACCCTCCCCCTTCTCCTTCCTGCTGTTAGAATGCAGATGTGATGGCAGAAGCCTAGGCAGCCACCTGGGCTGCTGATTAGAAAAGCTGCATATTGAGGATGGGGGAGCAACTAGAAGGAACCCAGGACCCACCTAACCAGCCCTGGATTGCCTATAGGCTTTTCTGTGTGTGTGAGAAAGAGAGAAAAAAACAAACTTCTTTTTTCCCCTATTAAAAAAACACCATTGTTACACTGGCTCTCTCTGACTCAGCAGCAAACTAATATCCTAATGGATACCGAGTCAGACCTCGAAGTCAAACAGACACCAGTAAATGCTATTTGCAGCAGAGAAGGGAGCTCAGAGAACACGAGGCTGTTTCGTATGACAACACTGTGTCTGTCGGGGGGGCTGTTGGGAGGCGTGGGAGCCAGGCCTACCTGGGGAAGAAGATGCTCTCCACGACGTAGAAGTCCTGCATAAGCACGTCTCGCTCTGGCTTGGAGCTCAGGTTGCCCACGGTGTAGCCAATGCCCAGCTGGATGGCCCCCTTCAGGGTGGAAGACGTGGTCTGTGGGGAAATGCAGCCACATCAAGACCTACCCCTGGGTCAGCCCCTACCCCAGCCCTGGGCCCCAGGGTCCTACTAGCATTTATTACAGATTTGCAGGCCTCAGGCTAGTTGTTTGGCCTGCACAGCCACACAGCAAAGAAGTGGGTTGGCTAAGACTCCAATACTACCTCTTATGACCCCAAGGCCCATTTTCAATCAAGATTCTAGAACATTCCAACATCTCAAAACTGCCCTGATGCAGCAGCAGTCTATCCACCATCAGGGTTTTTTGGAAGAAGGGGGCACAACGTATGGAGACACACCCAACTTCATTTCTGTAGACCTGGGTTTCTTCTACCCACTTTCTAGGTGATTCATATCATCATGACCAGAGAACGACATTGGCTCTCTGTGCCTGTTTCTCCATCTGTAGCCAGGAATGGAGATGACAGTGTGTTAGTTCAGGTGAGTGGTCCGGACCAAAAGCTGCCTATGCCTAAGAAGCATTCGCTGTTTGCACTTTTCTCATCACTGTGGTTTACGGTGTCACTGTGGCTCTAAGCAGCATGTGCATCACTGAGGAAAGCTATCTCAACCTTCAGTCTCTGATTCTGGGCCCCAGCACCCCCGTCACAGGTGCGATAGCAGGAGGGCCGGCAGGAGTTAGCTTCTGCCCCTGAGCAAGTCCATCCTGTGCGGGGGTCTCGCAGCCTCCAGCTGCCTCTTCTCCTGAACCCCCTCACTGACAGGGCTTGCTCTACCCTCCACACTCAACTCCCTCAAGATGCCATCAACAGAACACATGTTTCTCTAGAGGAGATACACAAATGGCCAACAGCACAGGAGAAGATGAGCAACACCATTAGCCATCAGGAAAAGCAAATCAAAACCACAGTGAGATATTACTTCACATGCACTAGAATGGGTGTAATCAGAATGACAGACAAGTGCTGGTGAGGGCCAGGACACACTGGAATCCCCGTGCACAGTTGGTGGGAATGGATAATGGGGCAGCCACTGTGTTAAACAGTCTAAGACAGCGGTTCTCAACCTGTGGGTCGCGACCCCTTTGGCGGTCGAACGACCCTTTCACAGGGGTCGCCTAAGGCCATCCTGCATATCAGATATTTACATGACGATTCATAACAGTAGCAACATTACAGTTATGAAGTAGCAACGAAAATAATTTTATGGTTGGGTCACAACATGAGGAACTGTATTTAAAGGGCCAGAAGGTTGAGAACCACTGGTCTAATAGTTCCTCAAATGTATACAAAGAGTTTCTGTGTGAACCAGCAATTCCGCGGCTAGGTATATGCTCCAAAGAGATAAAAGCATGTCTGTAAAAACTTGCATACAAATTTTCATAGCAGCATTATTCATAACAGCCCCAAAGTGGAAACAAGCCAAATGTCCATCGATGGGTGAATGGATAAACACAATGTGTTCACCCACATGGTGGAATATTACTCACCCATGAAAAGGAATGAAGCACTGACACTCACTACAATGTGGATGGACCTTGAACACATGGTGCTCAGTGAGAGAAGCTAGATCCAAAAGGCTACACAGTGTGTGAGTCCATTTATGTGAAATGTCCAGAACAGGCACATCCAGAGATGGGAAGTGGGTAGGGGGATGGGGAGTGACTACTAATAGGGATGAGGTATCTTTAAAATATTGATTTCAGAGAGGAAGGGAGAGGGAAAGATAGAAACATCAATCAATGATGAGAGAGAATCATTGATCGGCTGCCTCCTGCATGCCCCCTACTGGGGCTCGAGCCTGCATCCTGGGCATGTGCCTCGACTGGGAATAGAACTGTGACCTCCTGGTTCATAGGTCAATGCTCAACCACTGAGCCACACCAGCCAGACCGGGATGGGGTATCTTTTAGGGGAAATGGGAATATTCTAAAATTAACTGTGGTGATAACTGCACAACTCTGTGAATTCTCTAGAGACCACTGAATTGTACACTTCAAAGGGGGGAAATCACATGATGTGTGTACACTCTCTCAGCAAAGATGTATCGGGAAGTATAACCGAGAAAGGGAGGACTAATGGCAGCGGGGTCCAGGCTCCCTGCACACTCTTGTGGCCGGGCCTGGCTCAGAGCTCCCCATTACCACCTCATCTCAGCCCTGCTTTCTTGGGGAGAAAAGGGATAATTTCCTCTATCGCTAGATGAGCCAGCAGGGCTGGGAGCTGAGGGCTCACCAAGGTGACAGGTGACTCCTGGAATCAGGAAGGCCGTGCAGCCTGTGTAGCCTCAGAGCACATCCCTAGGCTGCCTGAGATGATGACATGCAGCAGGGACCTCGCCAGCACTGAGGGGCCCATGACCCTCAGTGGACACTGTGCATGTGCGTGTGGGGCAGATGGGTCCCCTGAACTGCTGAGAGCCCCCCTTCACTCCGCCTCAGCTGGCTAAGGGCAGAGGAAGAACCTTTTTGTAAGTGGTTTCACCAGATGCGTCCACGCCCCGATGGCCCAGCTTCCTCCCGTGACCAGGGCCCGGCTGTCCAGTCACTGACGGGGCCTAGAGAAAAGAAAACAGGAAGCATTAGAAGTCAGCAAGGAGGAGCCACTGAGGCCACAGCACTCCAGAAACTCTGGCCAGAGAGGAGCTTAGTCACCGTGCCCAGCTGGAGCCCAGGGCTGGGCCATGTGGGCCGTGCGGGGGGAAGCGGGGACAGAAAGCTGTGTGGGCAGGTTGTACACCCAGTGGGCAATACCTCACATTCAGAAGGGCCCACATGCAAACTAGACCACCAGCTCCTTGAAAAAGCTGGAGGCCGGCAGCCCCGACCACCCAGGCCTAATTTTAGGGTCTTTCCCTCAGTTCTGCTGACATTGGAGCCAGGTCATTCTCTGTGGGGGGACTTCCTGGGTACTTTGGGCGATTAACCAGTATCCCTGGTCCCAACCCACTCAATGCCAGGAACAACCCCAGTGTGACAAGCACAGATGTGCCCAGACATCATCCAGTGCTCCCTGGGGGCCGAACAGCCCTCTGGGTTGAAATGATTACAAACAGCATCCTCTCCTGGGAGCAGGCCCAGCTCCTGCAAGCTCTAGGGGACAGCTGTGGCAGGTGTGACATTGGCCATCCCAACAAACTTGTGTGGAAGCTACTGGCCCTCATGTGAGTCGTCACCAGAGGAGGACAGTGGAAGGGGCAATGGGAGCCTGGAGGGACACGGAAGCCAGTTTAGAATCAGGGGCCAAGGCCAGCCGCAGACAGGAACTGAGTGCCTCTTTGGTGGCTCCACCTGTCACTGACATTTAAGAAGTACCTACTGCCCTGACCGGTTTGGCTCAGTGGATAGAGCGCCGGCCTGCAGACTGAAAGGTCCCAGGTTTGATTCCGGTCAAGGGCATGTACCTTGGTTGTGGGCACATCCCCAGTAGGAGGTGTACAGGAGGCAGCTGATGGATGTTTCTCTCTCATCGATGTTTCTAACTCTCTATCCCTCTCCCTTCCTCTCTAAAAAAATCAATAAAATATATTTTAAAAAAAAAGAAGTACCTACTATGTACCTACCACCATTCAAAAATCTCACAGTCCTTCAGGCCACCAGCCCAACCTGCACTGCCCCCATCAGTTCCAGGCAGCCCTCAAATGCCCCCCACCGGCCATCGCTCCTCAGCTTGGCTTCTGTGTGTTCTGCACACTGGCCACTAGGGGGCAAGGTTCCCTCAGGAACCTTCTGTTGCTGCCCCTGCCTCACACCTCTCACTGGCTCCCTATTGCCCTTGGAGCCCCTAGGCCCACCCATCTCCCTCCCACTGTCCTGCGCTGAGCGCACTGCAGGGCCCCAGCAAGTGGACAATGCCCTCCATAGAAGGACTCATATGGTGACTGGCATCAAGGGATAGGGACAAAGCATGCGTAGGCAGGACTCCTGCTGCTACAGGGGCAGGCAAGCCACACCTGGGCTGCTCCTCTTGTAAAATGGGGCTCAGACACGCCCCTCCCGGGCCACCTTCTGGAGTGACAGGAAACTAACCACAGTGGGGACCCCTTCTGTACCGCCCTCGCTGAGGACAGGCAGCAGGGCCCCCGGGACAGCATGGCGGCATATATGCATAAGAGTGGCCGTCACCAGGGAAAGCTCTCTAGGAACATGGCTGGAAGATGGTGAAGACGATGGGCTCACAGGCGTGGAGAACGAAAAGGACCCTGTGGGCTGCCTAGGGACACTGCACTAAAGGTGCTGCTAGTCAGGCACTGGTCAGGCACCGCCCTCCTAGCAAGATCCTCAGGGACTGGCACTTGCCCAACTTCCTTCCCACCTCTCTGGCCTCCCCTTTCTGGTCTCCCCCTCCCTTTCCTTCACTGGCCCAGGGCCGAGTTCTTGGGCGTCATCCCTCCGCACTGGAACCCCTCCGGGAAACTCCCCATGCTGGCAGGGGGATGGGATTTTCACCCATCTCACATCTGCCATCATTTGGGCCCCCCGAGAGGTACAGTGAGGTGCCCAAGGCCACAGAGCAGAACTCGAGCAGGGCTGGTGCTGTCTTCTGGAGGAGGCAAGTCAGGATAGGACCCACGGACACTCACCTCCGTCAGGGCCGCCTTTTTCTGGGCCAAACCTGAGGAAGAGAAGGGAGACGTGAGACTGGCAGCGGGGAGTCCAACCCACAGGGCCTACCACCAACCTGCACCTGCCCCTGCAGGGGCTCCAAGGGGCTCCGGGCCACTGTCACCATGCTCCCTCCCTGACACACAGGCGCCTACAACCTCACTGGGCATTGTGTCCCTAGGGAGGACCACAAGAACCCCTTGTGGGAAAGGGGAGCATAGACACAGGGCACTGAGATGGTGGGATGACTGGATGCTGGGTACCCCCCAGGCAGGAACAGCAGGAGAGACCACCCCCCAACTCTGACCCACCATTTACCCCAAAGACATCAGGTCCTTAGTGGAAAGAACTAAGGAACTGCATTTACAAAGTGCCACCCTTCCTCTGCTGGTAGGAGCAGGGCTTAACCAGGAGACACCTGGGTCACAAAGAGATCAGGGGACCTGGAGGGTCGAGGTTGGGATGATGCTGTGGGGAGGGCCCGGGGCTCTGGGGAGCTATGGTCAGTAAGCAGTGGCTGGGGCCCCAGGCTGGAGCAATGGTGCCAGCTCTATGGGCCCTGTCTAGGGAGCCAGCTATGGAAAGCCAGCCAAGGACTGGTTTTACCACAGCGTCCAGGAGCGCTTCGCTGGCCTAAGGAAGCTCACAGTGAGAAGGCAGGCGATTTTCCTCCATCAGGACCATTCCCTCAACTCCGGTTCCCAGCAGGGAGGCCTCAGGCCTGCCACTGACCTCTGAGCCCTGGTGTCCTCACCAGGAAAGTGGCTTCTGCCGAAGATGACCTGCCCAATGAGGGTGGTCAGCAGACATGCCCCCTCCCCGCAAAAGGTGTCCGCATCCTGATCCCAGAATGGGCTTTTCAGGCAGAACTGAGTTAAGGCCCCTGGGATGGGGATGACCCTAGATCCCCAGGGGGCCAGTGTCATCACAGGGTCCTTATAAAAGGCAGGCAGGAGGGTCAGAGTGAGTGATGGGAGAGGCTGCGTTGCTGGCTGTGAAGATGGAGGAAGGGGCCACGAGCGAGGATGTGACGCCTCTAGAAGCTGGAAAAGGCCGGAAATGGTTCTTCTTGGAGCCTCAGGAGGGAACCAGCCCTACCCAGACCTGGATTTAGCCCAGTGGGATCCATGTCAGACTCCTGACCCCAGAACGGTGGGAGAATAAATGTGTGTGGTTTTAAGGCAAGATTGCAGTGATTTGTTTCAGCTGCAATAGGAAACTCATTCACTAGGTGTCATCTGAGGGGAAGCAAGTGATGACCAGGACAAGCCTGGCCCCTGCCCTCGGGCGCAGATTAGCAAAGAAGATCTTGGGCTTTGACCCTGAGGGAGGTTGGGTGCCCTGGAAGGCTGTGGCTTGGCCATGACATAGGTGCTCACAGGAGCCCTCTGGTGGCTGCTGGGGATGACAGACTGTGGGTGGGTGTGGGGGGCTAGGACAGGAGCCAGGGACCCAGCAGGGCAAGAGGACTGCCTGGTCTAGGTGGGAGCTGATGGGGTGGACCAAGGTGGAGGCTCAGGAGGGGGGAGAAATGGGCGGATTCTGGAGAGATCTAAAGTTAGGACAGACAGGCTGTACTCACTGGAGGTGGAGTGAAGAGGCAAGGAGTCAGAAATGACTAAGGATTTTGACTGGAGCAATGAACAGAATGAAGGAGCTGCCAGCTGACAGGGGGATGGGCAGAAGCAGGTTTGTGGGGGATGGACAGGCGCACTGTGGCTGTGTTGAGTGTGAGACCCCTGTGAGCCCTCCACGTGGAGACATCGAGGGGCAGCTGGACCCTGAGTCTGTAGCTCAGGGGGAGCCCTGGCTGGAGACAGGACTGTGGGTGCAGACAGAGCCGGAACTCTGAGAGTGGACCAGGCAGCCTGGAAGGGTGAGGGTCAGGAAGGAAGAGAGAGGGAGACCAAAGGGGTCCTCAGAGAGAGGCAGGCCCAGGTGAGGGACCAGGGGGCGTCAATCTTACCCAGCAGAAGAGGAACCTGCTCTGTTCCAATCAGTGACAGTTGCACATTGTAAAGGTACAAAAAATGCTGAACTGTATGTTTAAAAGTGTGAATTTTATCTTATATGAATTATCTCTCAATAAAAACATATAAAACAACCCCAAGCTGACACAGCCATAGGTGCAACCAGGGCAGCAGGGGTACAGACTTGTGTCCTCTTTTAGCCATGACCACCACCCCAGCCGCACCCTGAGTGCCCACCTGTGTATGTGGGGTGCTGAGACCCCCTAGGACATGGTCCAGATGTGGAAACTGAGGCTGGGGAGGCAACTGGCTGAGACTAAGTTCATGGCCACAGGGTCTACCAAACGGGACCCTGGGCCGGGGGACAAAGCCAACAGACTGAGTCACTCCCCAGGGCCCCAGACAGGGCAGCTGGACTAAGATACGCCAGCTAGATGGGAGTCAGGCCAGACCCTTGGTGCCCACTCGCAGATGTCTGAGGCTCTCCACCAGGGCATCCTGGCCACAGGGACGAACCTGGGCTCTGGCACATCCCGAGGCTCTGCCGGTGGCAAGTGGGGGCCGGAAGATGCTGGAAAGATGACATAATATTTTTATTGGATGCCCAACAGCAGAACAATTAATGGTTTGAGTTTGGGTGTGGAGAAGGAAGAGGAGAGAAGGCAGGAAGCCAGTGGTGGACCAGGGTGGAACATTCTAGACCTCGTGTGGGGGCCCCTTAACCCAGAGCCCACCCAGCGGTGACCACCTGAGTCTTCTGTAGCTCCAGGTCCTTCATCCCAAGGCTGCCAAAGTAGGTCCAACACCACAGTCCTGGCCTCCTCCACAAATCATACCTCCTATGTCCTCCTGCTTCCCCACCCAAGGTGTCTGAACTCTGTGGGGGGCGGTGCAAGGGATGGACACACACACACACCTTGGGGCACTGGCACCACGCCATTCCTTCTGCCCAAAACAAGCCTTCGCCAGGTCTCCCCAAGGCCGGCCCTTTGGCCTTCAGGTCTCAACCCAGCCTCCCCTCAGAGTGGCCACCTAGTCACCTCCCTGTCCTGTTACTCAGGCCACATTCCCCAGTTTTGCCATCTGCATGTCCCCACCGGCTCTCTGACATTCCTTTTCTTAACCTCATCATCTGCCCCTCCACAGCGTGATGCCTATGCGGGCAGTGACCCTGTAACTCTCGGCTCCACAAATCTTCAGAAAAGGGGCAACGGCTCAGGTTGAGTCTGTCTTAACCTCATCATCTGCCCCTCCACAGCGTGATGCCTGTGAGGGCAGTGACCCTGTAACTCTCGGCCTCCACAAATCTTCAGAAAAGGGGCAACGGCTCAGGGTTGAGTCTGCTGCAAGAGGTCATGCAGCTGTAGGGGAGGGTGGTCACTCCCACTGGTTGGGTCAGGCTGGGGATGGCAGAGACCACACCCAGATGTGGAACTCCTCCCAGACCAAGATGGGACCAATTCTTTTCTGAATGAGCCACCCTATTTTTTTTAAGAAATTAATTATTAAAACTAACCTGGAGGAGGGAAAGAGCCTGACACGTACAGCTGGGAGAACAGGCCCTATGCAGCCCCTATCTCAGGCCAAGACCTGCCCAAGGCACAATTGTGCTGCCTGTGGGTCTGGTCCAGCCACCAGCAGACACCTATGAATGCTTGCTGACTTCTGATGGACAAGGGACAGACAGATGGAGGGACAGACACAGTTCTCCCACCTCTGCACACACAAGCCTCGGCAGGAACTGCTTCTTTTACATATCCTATATAATAAAGAGGTAATATGCAAATGGTTGTTATGCGGTGAAGCTTAATGACCAATCAGCAGGAGGGCAGGGCAGCAAGCTATGTGCAGCAGAGAGCTACCAGTGGCAGTGGGCGGGGCGGCCCGCTGAGGAAAGCAACAGTGACTACTCTAGTGTGTGTGTGTGTGTGTGTGTGTGTATACATTTGATTTCAGAGAGGAAGGCAGAGGGAGAGAGAGAACATTTGATTTCAGAGAGGAAGGCAGAGGGAGAGAGAGATAGAAACATCAATGAGAGAGAATCATTGAAATTGCTAATACTCCATGATTCTTAAAAGCCCAAATTACGGAAATTTAGGACTAGAGAACTATGGAAAAAAAGAGGTGATCATTTTCCTTTGTAAATGGTTTCTTTCACTCTACATTAGTATATTTTGTAAAATTTCTTGAAATAAGCACTCAACATACTTAAAATATAATTTAATGAACTGTAAAGATACATACCAAGTCCATAAAGGTAGATACTAGTGGAAATATAAACTGAGTTCAGATGAGGGGGAAATTCTGAGTAAATATTGGATGATGAGTATTTGTAACACTATTTTCTGTACTATTCTGTATTTTTTAAATTATGCTCCCATTCTCCAAAACTACTATTCAAAGTCAGTAAGTTTTACTTTACACATCCAATATTTAAAATAATGCCCAAGTAAATTAAAAATGTGATTTCTGAAAGCCTATGGAAAAAATAAATCAAACTAATCAACATCTTAAAAATAAAATGCACTTAAGATTTACGTAACACCTTTCTTGCCGAGTTTCACAACTACAGGCTCATTTTTTCTCATAAAAATAATTTGGGAGGAAAAAAGGCATTATCACCATTATCTATTTACAGTGAGGAAAGTGATATACATAGAGTAGACTAACCTGCCCAGAATCTTTCACCAAGTTGTGAGGGGGAACCACTTTCTTGTCTCACAGTACAATGAGTACAGAGTACTTTCCTACAGTCTGGAGATTAGCAGATCTGACAGATTTTTGTGGCTGGGAGAAAAATTGTGTTTGTCTTTTAAGCACATAGAAGATTTTTCTTTCTTTGTTTTTATTTTTTGTAGATTAATTACAACAAATTTTTTTTTGAGATATTACTATGATATTCACATTTTATAATTCCTATTTAAAAACCGTTGGCTGTTTATAAGCTTTATGATTTCTTTATACTTACTCTTTTGGTCAATACGAAGGTCATACAGAGGTGTTCTATATATATCCACACTGGAAAGTGCACATCGAGAGAGGGGCACATGATGAGAAGGCCCAAGGATGAAAATTCTCCGGGTAATAGATGGGTCCACTTGTTTGTAAGCATGAGCAGCACAAGACCCACAGTATGTATATCCTGCATGGGGTGCAATTATGGCTCTAGCAGGTCTTTTTGTAGACTGTACTTGTGAAAGCCAACCTTCCAGCTGTGCATTCAGCTGCGGTCCTGAGGCTGTGTACCAGCTCCCGGCGTGGCTGGCTTCCCGGCAGACCACTCGGTTGGACATCTTGGTGCCTGTGCCGCCTATGGTGCACGAGGATGAATGAGGAGGCGGCGGCGGCGGCGGGAGCGGCTCCGCGAGGGGA
>NW_005354255.1:921196-935927 GCF_000412655.1 Myotis brandtii | reverse complement strand
AGGCACAATTGTGCTGCCTGTGGGTCTGGTCCAGCCACCAGCAGACACCTATGAATGCTTGCTGACTTCTGATGGACAAGGGACAGACAGATGGAGGGACAGACACAGTTCTCCCACCTCTGCACACACAAGCCTCGGCAGGAACTGCTTCTTTTACATATCCTATATAATAAAGAGGTAATATGCAAATGGTCATTATGTGGTGAAGCTTAATGACCAATCAGCAGGAGGGCAGGGCAGCAAGCTATGTGCAGCAGAGAGCTACCAGTGGCGGTGGGCGGG
This sequence comes from Myotis brandtii, assembly GCF_000412655.1. Lineage (NCBI taxonomy): Eukaryota > Metazoa > Chordata > Mammalia > Chiroptera > Vespertilionidae > Myotis > Myotis brandtii. The sequence goes on along the minus strand of NW_005354255.1, from coordinate 935,645 downwards.
GCGGCCCGCTGAGGAAAGCAACAGTGACTACTCTAGTGTGTGTGTGTGTGTGTGTGTGTGTATACATTTGATTTCAGAGAGGAAGGCAGAGGGAGAGAGAGAACATTTGATTTCAGAGAGGAAGGCAGAGGGAGAGAGAGATAGAAACATCAATGAGAGAGAATCATTGATTGGCTGCCTCCTGCATGTCCCCCACTAGGGATCGAGCCCGCAATCTGGGCATGAGCCCTGACCGGGAATTGAACTGTGACCTCCTGGTTCATAGGTCAACGCTCAACCACTGAGCCATGCTGGCCAGGCTGGAGCCACTTCTTCACATGATTAATGTGGAAACCAAGAAAGGGAAGCTCCCAAAAAACTGTGGGCCCCTAGAACCAAGGAAGGAGGCTTTAGCATGTCCTTCAGCACTAGGCTCTACCTTTAGTCTGTCCAGAATGTGCCACTGCTTCCCACTCCTCTCAACTCCATCATCGCTCACCAGACCAGCACAGTCTCCACAGATCTTGACCCTGCTCCAGTCTGTCCTCACAGCAGCCACCAGAGGCCGCCTGTGAGCAACAGAGTCAGGTCCTATCTCTGCTCTGCCCACAGCCTGGGAGAGCTCCCTGGGGTGAAAGCCCAAGTCCTCCCCTGGCCTACAAAGCAATTGGAGCCTGCAACCCTGCAAAGCAGGAAGTGGCACAGGGGGCCAGCCACAGGCCCACCTCCCTGATGAACTGGAATGGTCTGGCCAGCCTTTGGGCACAGGAGCAGAGTCCCCGGAGACTATACAGGAGGTGGTACTGAGGCAGCACGGTGTGGGCACAGCAGGGACAGGAGCTGAGGCACTCAGTTGCCTGAGTCAGACACCATCTAACTTAATGATCTCATTTCACTATCGCATTTTACAGGAGGGAAAACGGGTTTGGAGAAATTTAGGAAGTTACTCAAAGGTGAAAAACCAGACATTGTATCTCAGAATCCAGAAAAGCAATCAACAAAATTTAACATAAACTTGATGTTCAAAAAAACTATTAAGAAACTGGAGGGGAAAAAAAGTGAGGGTTTCAGGAAGAACTGCCTTTACTTAAAAATAATTCAAAGCAAAAACTCATGGCAGCCCTAGCCGGTTTGGCTCAGTGGATAGAGCGTCGGCCTGCAGACTGAAAGGTTCCAGGTTCGATTCCAGTCAAGGGCATGTACCTTGGTTGTGGGCACATCCCCAGTAGGAGGTGTGCAGGAGGCAGCTGATGGATGTTTCTCTCTCATCGATGTTTCTAACTCTCTATCCCTCTCCCTTCCTCTCTGTAAAAAATCAATAAAATATATTTAAAACAAAAACTCATGGCAAACAAATAAGTATCAACCATAGGACAAGGGGAGTGGCCGAGAGCTTCCACTGGGGGGGGAGGGGCGGGCAATAGCACTCACCAATGCAATAAGGCAAGAAAAAAAGTGGGGGGGGACCCTAGCTGGTATGGCTAAGTGGATAGAGCGTCGGCTTGAGGACTGAAGGGTCCCGGCGGTGGGGGTGGGGTTGCAGGAGGCAGCCGATCAACGATTCTCTCATCATTATTGATGTTTCTATCTCTCTCTCCATATCCCTTCCTCTCTGAAATCAATAAAAATATATTTTTAAAAAAGTGGGGGGGAATGAAGATTGGAAAAACAAAATTTTAGAAAATCCAAGAGAACCAACTAACCAACCATTAGAATGAAATGGAGTGAAGCAAGGTGACAGCCCACTTATCCAAGATCATAGTGCAAGTGTGTGAGAAGAGATAGAATGTGGGATTTCTGCCCTCTGCACCCACCCCTGCTCTTTATAGGCAACCTTTCCCTGGTTTCATGCAAGGGTTTATTTTTATCTGAAATCAATAAAAACATATTTAAAAATTTACTCTAAAAATAAAATAAAATAAATAAATATGTTTAAAAAATAAAGACCTTTCAGATTTTACAGTATCTCAGACTTTTACCACCACTATTAGGTCGGGAAAGGCTAAGAATTCTAGAGTTAATAGCTGATCAGAGTAGAACACTGCAAAAACATGTTGAAATATGTCAAACTCTAGTTAATGATATACACACTGAAGTGCTTACAGATGGAGTGTGCTGATGCCTGCAATTCTGAAGTACATCTAAACTATTAGCTGGAAAGAGGGAGGGATAGAGGAGGAAGGGGAGGAGGAGGGGAAGGGATGGATAAAGTAAGCACAGCAAAAGGTTAATTATAGGTTCCAAGTGGTAAGTAGTGTTTCCATTTTTCAATTCTTCCAACTTTGAGAGGAATAGAAACATCAATGATGAGAGAGAATCATTGATTGGCTGTCCTCTGGGGATCAAGCCGGCAACCACATATGCCCTGACCGGGAATCAAAATGTGACCTCCTGGTTCACAGGTTGATGCCCAACCACAGAGCACACTGGCCAGACACGGTTAAAAATTTTCTTCATACAATGTTCCTCCAGGTTAAAGGTAAATTGTGATCTTTGATGCCAGGAGTTTTCAAGCATTGGAGAAACACATTTTTAAAGCAGATTCTGCCTAAGGAATGTGTGATCACATGGGTAGTAGTGGGCACTACTGGAGCACCTGTGCCAGGCTCTGTGCCACAGGTTTCACACACACTGGCTCATCACATTTCCACCACAGGGCCTTTGCACTTGCTGTGCCCTCTGCCTGGAACAATCTATCTCCACATCTCTACACAGCTAGCTTCTGTCCTCTGTCACTCAGGTCTCAGACATTTGTGTCACCTCCTGGAGAGTCTTTCCTGACCACACATTCATTCATTCATTTATTCCAAACTCAGTGAGTGTTTCCTGGATGCTGGGCCCTCTTTGGGGGACAAAAATATATCTTTGTTTAAATATAATGTTTAATAAGAAAATATTTTAAACACCCAGGAAAACACAGCATAACATAAAAGACACCAATATATCACTGTGTAGGTTAGCCATATCGTTTTTTGTTTATCCTTTAAGTTATGGGTCGGCAAACACTTTGTGAGGGGCCAGAGGAGACCCGGCGGAGGCCAGAACAGGCATCCAAGGTGAAAGGAAGTGGTCTGTAGGTGGTTCTCAAATGGAGCGATTCTGCCCCAGGGGTATCGATACTCGGTGATGTCTGGGGCATCTGTGGTTGTCATGACTAGAAGTGTCCTTAGCATTGATTGGGGGCCAAGGATGCTGCTCAGCATCCCGCAGCGCCCAGGATGCTCCCACCCAAGCCGGAGAGTGACCCAGCATGCCGTCAGCAGTGCCAAGGGGGGACCCTGAAGCAAATGCAGCAATATAAAAATGCAGAGGACAGGAAGTATGTGGGTGTTCATTATATTAGTCTCTGGATATTTACAATATTTCATGATAAAATATTTAGTTGTACTGTCCTATCTAGTTTTGTCTTTTGTTTTAACTTCCCTGTAATAAAAAGCTACAACACATACACATTCCCTATACAGGCGGTTGCCTTACCAGCCATGTCTCCAACCCTCCTGAAACCAGCAGGAGGTAAATGTCCTTGGACCCACTTTATGGCTGGGGAGATTAGGGCTTAGAGGTCTGGGCAAGTTCAAGGCCAAGGAGCTGCAGGGGTTGGGGTGCTCCCTATCACACACACCCTGGGTCCCTGCAGCAACCAGCCACTCCCTCCAGAAGCACTTCGGAGGCTTGCCCGGACGCTCCAGGTGGAGCTGCTGCTTCCCAATGTGCTCCCAGGCACCTGGGCCAGCATCCTGAAGCCACCTGGTCACCTGTCCTGTTCTCAAGTGGGCTCAAGGACAGAGTTCCTGGCGGGTTCAGCACTGGCCTGGCACGGAGCGCTGCTGGCTCACCAGTTCATTTACCAACTTTTTTTTTTTTTTTGCTAATCCTCACCTGAGGATATTTTTCCATTGATTTTTAGAGAGAGTGGAAGGGAGGGGGGGAGAGAGAGAGAGAGAGAGAGAGGGAGACATGGACTGGCTGCCTCCCTGACCAGGGCTAGGGATTGAGCCTGCAACCGAAGTACATGCCCTTGACTTAAATCCAACCTGGGATTCCGAGGGCCAACACTCTATCCACTGAGCTAAACTGGCTAGGACTGTTGACTGAATTTGCTGTCTTGGATACAGACATGCCAGGTTGTGCGCTATTTCTGAGCCAGTGTCACCCACACTCACAGCCAGGGGGACTGGTATTCTTACAGATTTGGACACTGGGGCAAGGAAACCTGTATCCATTCACACAGGGCCCCCGGGCTCACTGTACCAGCCCCAGCCTGGACACTCCCAGCAGTGACCCGCCTACCTCTGACTGCCCCAGGTACTTCCATCTGCCTCCCTCCCTCCTGTTCCCCCTAGCCCAGCCTGGCCCCTATCCACCCCTCCAGCCTGGTGCCCCCTCAGGGGTCCTTCCCTCAGGTCCTCCACTGTTTAGGTTCCCTTGCACCCCCAGGCCCTGGGCCCTGCTGCTCCCTGCACCTCTTCCTTCCCACCTCCCCTCGGCTTGGTGAATGCTTCCCTGTGCTTCACCTGGGCCCTGCCCTCTGACACTCCACCTGGCATCCTGCCTTCAGTGGTCTCTGGCTCCCCTGAGAGCGCCACAGGGAAGGCCTCCTCTCCCTCACCCACTTCGTGACCCTGCACCAGCCCAGTGCTGGGCACCGATCAGACCTCACTGAGTATCCAATGAGCAAGGAACCTGGAGGGCTGCATGGAGGAGGCTGTGGATGAGCCTCAGGAGAAGACTTGTGGGAAGAGAGCTCACTCACTCATCTTGTAGTCATTCCCTGGAGCTGGACAGCTGACTGAGGGCTGAATGCCCAGCAAAGCCACAGCCTGAGGTGCCTCTGACCTGCCCTGACCCAAGCAATGTCTGTCTTCTCTCTTCAGAGGGGGAAAGTGAAGCTCAGAGAAGCAGTATTAGGATGTTTTGTGTTGAATAAAAGTTGGGACTCATACTGCCTGAAGAAAAAGATGTATGGGGAGGATATTTGTTAACATAACTCGGGCCAGCAAACTACCCTGTGGACTAAACCCACCCACTGTCTATTTTTATAAATAAAGTTTTATTGGAACACACCCACTCATGTACAAATCTCTACAACTTCAGAATTGAACAGGTGTGACAGAGATCAGCTGGCCTTTCATAGAAAAGCTCGCCTGACCCCAACATAACCAGAGAGGTCAGAGGTGATCGGCTTCAAGTCTGGTTGGACTTGGCACCTGAGGACTCTGTCTCAGTGCTGCTGTCCTCCCTGCTGACCCCCACTCCCCCTTAGGCAGGTGCCTGACTGCCCCTCACAAAGTCCAGGGCTGGGCCCACGGGTCATGTGTAGGGCATATACAGCTCTGGCTGCTAGGCCTGGGTCCCCCCATTCCAGGAGCCAACAGCACTCTGCCTGGCTGTGGGGGACATGGGTTCCCCAAGGGGATACTAGGTTCCAGTAGAGAATATGCAACTGCAGACCCCCATTGAGGAAGGGCCAACAGCCAGATCCCAGGATGGCTGGACAGAGCACATCCAAGAGAGGGCGCCTCAGGAGCGGGCACCCCCCACCGACGCAGGGCGAGGATCATGCGCTGTCTCAGGACCCACGTGAGAGGTTTCTTGGCCCAGTTTTCCTCTCAGATATATTTTTACTCTCCAGCAGCCAGGCTGGGCCGAAGACACTGCACCTGAATTCCAGAATGCTGAGAGCTACAGGGGCCCCCCTCGGTCTGGCTCTTGCCGTTCACAGGGTGGATGCTCACTTTCCATCCCAGGCCCAATTTCCCAGTGAGGCTGGGTCTAGGGTTTCAGACTCCTAGGAACCGAGCTGGCTTTGTTTTACACCAAGGCAAAGGTGGCAGGGCTTGCCCAAAGTCCCACAGAAAGTTAGCTGCTGCCCGGCTGGTGGGGCTCAATCGGTTGGGCGTTGCCCCATGCACCAAGAGGTTGCTGGTTTGATTCCCGGTCAGGGCAACTGCCCGGGTTGCGGGCTCAATCCTCAGTGGGGGGTGTGCAGGAGGCAACCGATTGATGTTTCTCGCTTTCCCTCTCCCTCTCCCTCTAAAAGTCAATAAAAACACACTAAAAAAAAAAGGATCTTGGCAGCTGAGCCAGGCTGGAACCAGGCCCCAGACACTTGCCTGGGCTCTGGGATTATTATAGGAACCTGCATGTCAGGGGTCCCTCTGTGCTAGGCATGCAGTAACTGCTCAACTCATGCCTCAATCTGCCCCATGAGGCGAGGGTACAACTTCCCAATTTTACAGATGAGAAGAGGAGATTCTGGAGCCAAACAAGCTGCCTGATGTGGTGGCCAGCCTCCAGGATGACCCCTGGTATCCACATCCTCCTCCGATAGCCGGTGGGTATGACCAACAGATATGGCTAAAGTGCAGCATGTGACTCTGACACAGGGTCATAAAAGACACCAACACGTTTACCTTGCTCTTTTCTTTGAAGTCTGTCCTTACTTCACTAGAGATTCCATAACAGAAAGTTTGAGCTTAGAATTAGCATAACCTGACAGACTAAAAATTGGTTTCTATATACCTGCACATGTGGGTATTTATTTTTAAATACATTTTTATTGATTTCAGAGAGGAAGAGAGAGGGTGAGAGAGATAGAAACATCAATGATGAGAGAGAAGCATTGATCGGCTACCTCCTGCATGCCCCCTACTGGGGAACGAGCCTGCAACCCAGGCATTTGCCCTGACTGGGAATCGAACTCTGACCTCCTGGTTCATAGATCAATGCTCAACCACTGAGCCATGCAGGCTGGGCACATGTGGGTATTTAAATGTAAATTAGGATTAAAACAGAATTAAATAAAAATGTTGTTTCTTGTTTGTATAGGGTATATTTCACAAGCAGAGTAGCTCCATGAGGCTAGTGGCTACACACTGGAGCACAGACACAGAAACTTCCATCGATGTCAGAAGTCTTACTACAATGAACAACATAAACTGATGAACAAAAATAGATACAGAGACACAGAAGCATGGAACAGACCGACAAACCTCAGAGGGAAGGCAGGGGAGGGTGGGGGTAAGTGATCAAACAGAAGACTTGTATGCATGCATATAAGCATAACCAATGGACACAGACAGTAGGGGGACAAGGGCATGTGCTGGGGGGGCAGGAGTGGGCGGGGAGAGGTCAATTGCGGGAAAAGGAGACATGTAATACTTTTTTAAAATAATTTAAATTTTTAAAAAAGTTTTACTACAGAGTGCTACTATAGACACTTATTTGAAATGATATTGGTGAACATCCAGAAACTTTCTTGCATTTGCATATTCCCACCAAACCCTCAAGTTTAAGAAAGAAGAAGTTTTGTATGTAATTTTTAGCCCTAGTGGGAATTTGTCAAATTTAATTTTCTATAAGAAAGATGTGTGATAATATCTGCCTCATTCTTTATTCTTGCATGTATGATAAAATCCTATATAATAAAAGGCTAACATGCAAATTGTCCCCTCGACCAGGAGTTTGACCGGGAGTTCGACCAGGGGGCAGGGCTGGCTGGCCAACCGCTCATGGACCCTCCCCCTGGCCAGCTCACCCCAAACGGCCCCAAATGGGGGTGGACCAGCCGGACCCCACCCATGCACAAATTCATGCACCAGGCCTCTAGTATAAAATAAATATTTAATTGGATATTTATATATATATATTTTTTAACATTTTGTTGTTGCTGTTAAATCTCACCTGAGGGTATTTTTTCCATTGCTTTCCAGAGAGAGTGTAAGGAAGAAAGGTATGGGGAAGGAGGGAAGGAGAGAGAGACACATATACACATCGATTGGTTGCCTCCTGCACAAATCTAACAACTGAGCAACATTGGCCAGGGCTTAACCTTTGATTGTATTTCACCTTGCTCTTGGATGGCTCACTGGGGGAACTGGCCACCACATGGGAGGACACTCACTGACTTGGGGAACTGAGGCCACCACCAACAGCCACAGGCAGGAACTGGCTCGGAGCAGCCTTTGGATGAAGCAGTCTCAGGTATCAGCCTGACTGCGACCTCATCAGAGACCCCAACTCAGAACCACCTAGCTCAGCCACCCTTGGGTTTCTGAACCATAGAAACTGTGAGATAATAAGTGTTTATTATTATTTAAAGCCACTGTATTTGAGGTAATTTATTTTCACAGCAATCATCTACATAATAAAACCCTAATATGCAAATCGACTGAACGGTGGAACAACCGGTAGCTATGTCACACACTGACCACCAGTGGGCAGACGTTCGACGCAGGAGCTGCCCCCTGATGGTCAGTGCACTCCCACAGGGGGAGTGCTGCTCAACCAGAAGCCAGGCTCAGGGCTGACAAGCACAGCGGCGGTGGCAGGAGCCTCTCCTGCCTCCGCTGCAGGCGGGCAATAAGGAGCGAGGGGTTCCAGACTGCGAGAGGGATGTCTGACTGGGGGATTCACATCCCACAGGACACGGCCCCGGGTCTCCCGGGCGCTGGGAGAGCATCGAGGTGGATGCCCCCCCCCCCCCCCCCCGGGTCAAGGATGTCATGCCCCGGGCCTCTAGTAGTTAAATAATACACTTGGGGTTTCAAAATGGCATCATCCATCTAGACACCTCTCCACCTGCTCTCCTCATTGGTGCCCACAGGGGCAAAGCCTGGACCATGTGGTACCAATTGACACCCACCCCAGCCTCTGCTTGTGTGCTTTCCAGGCTCCACTACCTACACTCTTCCCTCCAGGCCTGGCATATACTAGGTGTCCCATAAAGAGCTGATGAGCAAACTAAATGAATGGCTTGAATGCATACAATAAAATATTATACAGGTTTTTTAAAGGATGTGGCATCTCCAAGCTGCATTTATAGAGACCAAGAACCAAGTCAGACTTAATATATTAAAAAACAAAATGCAGAAAAAAACAAAACAAACAAACAAACAGCAAAATGCAGCCATGACCGGTGTCTCTCAGTGGTTAGAGCATCAGCCCATGCACCAAAGGGTCACAGGTTTGAATCCTGGTCGAGGCATGTGAGGGGGGCAACCAATCAATGTGTCCCTTTCACATAAAAACAGGCACAAAGAGCAGCAAAATAGTCCAGAAGAAGCCAACTTACAATCCAGAACTAAACCTGTACATTTACAATCAACTGATTTCCACAACGGTGCCAAGACAACTCAGAGAGGAACAAAATCGTATCAACAAGTGATGCAGGGACACCTGGATCTCCACACACGGGGAATGGAGAGATGTGTAGGGCCCTTTAGTCTGGGCCCTACTGCACACCATACACAGCATTAACTCAAAGCATATTGTATGGAAACTAGACTTCTGGTGGTGAGCATGCTGCAGTGTATACCACTATTGAATAATAATAACGTTGTATACACGAAACTTATATATTATTAACTAACGTTATCTCCATTTAAAAAAATACATCATAAATCCAAATGAATTTAAGAGCTGAAACTATACAACTCTCAGAAGAAAACAGGGGTACATCTCTATGACCTCAGGTTCAGCAGTATTTTCTTAGATATGACAACTAAAGTACAGCAACCAGACAAAAAATAAGATAAGTGGACGTCATCAAAATTAAAAATACTTGTGCAGCCCTGGTTGGTCTGGCTCAGTGCATAGAGCGTCGGCCTGCAGACTAAAGGGCCCTGGGTTTGATTCCAGTCAAGGGCACCTACCTGGCACCTACCTCGGCTGCAGGTTTGATCAGGCCCCAGTCACGTGCGGGAGGCAACTAATTGATGTGTCTCTCTCACATCAATGTTTCTCTGTCTCTCTCTAAAAATCAAGGGGAAAATATCCTCAGGTGAAGATTAACAACAACAACAACAACAAAAAAGAAAGAAAGAAAAAATACAAGCAAAGGTTCTGAAGAAACATTTCTTCAAAGAAGATACACAAATGGCTGATAAGCCCATGAAAAGTTGCTCAACATCATTAGTCATCAGGGAAATGGAAATTAAAACAACAGGGAGCCCAGCCGGAGAGGCTCAGTGGTTGAGAGTTGACCTATGGACCAGGAGGTTGCGGGCTCAATTCCCAGCAGGGGCGTGCAGGAGGCAGCTGATCAATGATTCTCTCTCATCAGTGATGTTTCTATTGCTCTCTCCCTTTCTGGAAAAAACAACAACAACAACACAGGGAGATACTACCTCACACCTGCCAGGATCGCTAGAATGAAAAAGATGGACAATAGCAAGTATAATGAGGATGTGGAGAAATCAAAGCCTTCGTGCACAGTTGGTGGGACTGTGCAATGGTGTGGGCCACTGTGGAAAACAGTCTGGTGGTTCCCTGAAAGGTTAAATACAGAGTTTCCATGTGACCCAGCAGTTCTGCTCCCTAGGCACCCACCCAAGAGAAATGAAAACATCTATCCACACAGAAAGCTGTACATGCATGTTCACAGCAACACATTCACAGTAGCCAAAAGGTGGAAACAACCCAAATGTCCATCCACACGCTAGTAGATAAACATGGTGTGGTCCATCCACATGCCGGAATATTATGCAGCCATGAAGAGGAATGACAAACTAAAACTTGCTACAACGTAGACGAATTCTAAAAACATGACCCTAAGTGAGAGAAGCCAGGCACAAAAGGCCACACAGTGTGTGATTCCATTTATGTGGAACATCCAGAACATGCAAATCCACAGAGACAAAGTGGGTTTAGTGGTTGTCAGGGGCTGGGGTGGTGGGGTGGCAAGTGACTATTATGACTGCTGATGAGAGTGGGGCTTCTTTTGGGGGTGCTTAAAAGCCAGTCATAAAAGGACAAATACTGTGTGATTCCACTCGGATGAAGTCCCTAGAGGAGTCAGATTCATAGAGACAGAATGTAGAACAGTGGGAGCCAGGGGCTGGGGGAGGGAGTTGGGAAGTGATGCTACTGGGAGCGGACTTCCTTTTGGGTGGTTAAGAATGCTTTAAAATTACCCTCGTATCCTGCTTGAAAGCAGAACAGTTTTGTGCTTGCTTTTAAAAATTCGTTTCTTTTTGTACATTCTCAAACACAACTATTCTACCTGGAAATCTCTTTAGACAAATTAATCAGTTCATTAGGTATGTTTTCTTTAAAAAATAAAAATAAAGAAGATAAAATTGACTGTGGTAATGGATGCGCGATGCTGTGAATATAGTAAAAACCAATGAATGATACACTTTAGGTAAAATGTGAATTATATCTCAATAAAGCTATCACCCCAAAAAAGTCTTTAGATAAAAAGTCAAAGTGCAGAATAAAGTATACGTACTTTATAAACACAATGGGAGGAGGTGTGTGACCAGGGCAGCTGTGCATGGCCAAGTGCCTCCCAAGGGGACAGAGAAGCTGGCAACAGAGGTGCCTGGGGGCGGAGCCAGGCTTACATTTTGTCATGAACATGTGATGTCTTTCCAAAGGAAGGAAAAGAAAAATCACAAGAAAGTGCTGAATTCTAAGTGGGGACAGTCCCCCCCCTCCCCCAACACACAGGGAGATACTACCTCATAGAAAGTGCTGAATTCTAAGTGGGGACAGTCCCCCCCCCCTCCTCCCCCCGCAACACACAGGGAGATACTACCTCACACCTGTGGTGACAGGACAGGACACTTTTGGGGAAGAGCAAAGGGCTTGGTACAGCTGGTGGGTCAGGTGCAGCTGAGGGCTGAGAATGGAGTAGGGGGTAGTCCCAGGGGCAGATCCCTGACAGCAACCTACCCTGGCCTTCCTCCCCCACACCGAGATCTGCCCCGACTCTTTCTGCCCACTCTGTTCCTCACCCTCCCTTGATCTCCCTCCACAGAATGAATGCATTTCCAGAGTGGTAAACAGGAAGCCTTGCAGAGGACATGGGGGTGGGGGGAAGATTAATCCAGAACTCTGCAGGCCCCAAGCCACTCACTGGACAGTTTTCCAAAGTTCCAGTGTTGAAGAAAAACAGAACCTTCACTACTCAGGCCACAAACATGCCCAAACACCTGTGTGTGCCCAGCACACGCCCTGCCACCAAAGTCCATTGCCCCAGACTCTGGGCAATGCCAGCCCACCGGATGGTGGACAACCACCACTATGCATGGTCCCATGAAGCTGTGGGAAGGGCTCTGTGGGGCAATCTTGGTTGGGGGAATTGGACCCGCTTCCTGGAGGAGCAGGCAGAGGACCGAAGTGTGCAGGGTGGAGGAGGGATGACGTGGGGAGGGAGGCTCATTCTCAACGGGTCCACAGGTGAAAGGATTCGGGCAGCGGATCAAGGTCCACGGAGAACCTGTCAGCCCTGGAAGGAAGCTTGTCCAATCACAGGTCCTCTGGTGACCCTGCTGTGCCCAGGTCTCTAAGTGCTGGACTGAATTCTAGAGAGGGAACAAACAGTTCCAGCTCAGGACGATTCTGGATTAATTGATGAAACTGTGAATACTGCACCCATATTAAATTTCCTACACTCAACCCCTACACTGAGCCAAGAAAATATCTTTGCTTATAAGATATATAGTTGATGCTCATTACTCACGAATTCCATAGCTGCAAACTCACCTTCTGGCTAAAATTTATTTGTAATCCCACATCAATCCTCATGTGGCTTTCACAGTCATTCACCGACACATGCAGGGTAGTGAAAAATTTGAGTCACCCCCACATGTACCCAGCAGGGGTCAAACCAGGCGACGCTCTCTGCCTTTTTGCCTCAGCTCTTATACTATACGCGTCCTTTTCATGGTCTAGCAAGTGCCACTTCTTTTACATGTTTGTGCTTTTTGTTGGTGATTTGCTGTTTAAAATGTCTCCCCAGTGTAGAGCTGAAGTACTGTCTAGGGTTCCTAAGCACAAGAAGCTGAGCTGTGCCTTAGGAAAAGATGCATGTGTTAGAACTTGCTTCAGGTGCAGCTATAGAGCTGGGAGCACCGTGTTAATGAAGAAACAATGTATATTAAATAAGTGTCTTTAAACAGAGACACAGACAACACAAGGTTACTTATTGATTAGCTGAGAAATGTAACCAGAGGCTTGCAGGAACCTGAAACCCACATTTCCTTCCCCAGGAGCAGTGGTCCAGTGTTCAGAACTTAGGACTCATGGCAACACTGAGAACAGAATTACTGTGAACGAGAGTCAACTGTACTTATGTATTTAGGGACATAGGGGCATCATGTCTGCAATCATAGGGCATCACGTCTGACTTCCCAATGGCCCGGCAAATACATACACACAGATAATGCAATGAGGCAAGACATTAACAGCTGGGGAACCTCAGTGAAAGGTATGACAGGTGTTCACCTCCGTATTCTTGCAACTTTTTCTTCAGGTTTGAAAGTTTTCAAAATAAAATACTAAAAAAGAATAATATATGTAAAGACAGGTAGGTACAGGCACAGAAACAAAATACTGGAATGACGGTCATTGCTTTTGTAGAAAGGAGAGGGAGAGACAGAAACATTCACATTCTACTGCGTACGGGTTTGGCTGTTGCTTTTCACAGTAAGCATGTTATTACTTGTCATTTAAGACACGCCTGCTGCAGGAGACACAGGCAGACAATACGGGACAGAATAGGAAATCCAGAAATAGACCAGCCACATACAGGAGTTTGGTATATAATCAAGGTGGCATCTCAAATTGGTGAAAAAAGATTATCCAGAAAGTGGGGATCAGGTAACTCTGAGACACCTGGAAAAGCCTGAATCAACTAAACCCTTATTATGTCTTATGTCAGGATAAATTCTAAATATAGTTAGAATTTAAATGTTTAAAAAGTGCAATTACAGAAGTACTAGAAGAATTTAATTATAACCGCTGAACAGGGAAGACTTTTCCATCTATGAAACCGAACTGGGAAACCATAAAAGGAGAAACTGGTAAATTTGACCACAGAAAAACAACACTACCTGCCCGGCATTAATAAGCAGCATAAGAGAAGATGGAGAAAAGCTACTCGCACTTGTATCATAAATTAAAAGAAAAAACTTTCATAGTACATAAAGAGTGCCTACAAATCAATAAAAGACTGATAACTCAATTGAATATGAGAAAGACACAATTATCCAGATCCCAGAAAATGAATATGTTCTCAAATGTGTGTGATTAAATGTAGGAACAGGGCTGAGCGATAAAGAGGGGTCAGTAAATGTGGAACCAAGACAGATGGGAACTGAACCCACAGAGCTCACTTAAGCAAAGGCAACAAAGGTACAGCCTGTGCGATGGCCCTGACTCCCTAGTGGGTGACATTCCATTTTCCAACTCTAACAAAAATACAGAATACTATAGGGATGAGAGGGCAGATCCTCCCACCAGTCCTGTCACCGTCCATGTGACCTGGGTGGGCAAGGCACTATATTGCAGGCTTGTCTTTGCTCCCTTGGCTGGGGAAAAAAAAAAAATCTATATATATAAAAGCCTAAGCGACCTTTCCGACCAGTTGAACAAACAACCGGTGGACCGGTCGTTATGATGTGCACTGACCACCAGGGGACAGACACTTAACACAGGAGCTGCCCCCCTGGTGGTCAGTGTGCTC
>NW_005354255.1:912760-921119 GCF_000412655.1 Myotis brandtii | reverse complement strand
TGTGTGTGTACATATATATATAAATATATTTATTAATCCTCACCAAGGATATTTTTCCTTTTTTTTTTTTTAGAGAGAGAGAGTGGAAGGGAGGGGGAGAGACAGAGAGAGAAAAACATTGATGTGAGAGAGACACATAGATTGGTTTCCTCCTGCACGTTCCCTGACTGGGGTCTGGGATGGAGCCTGCAACTGAGGTACGAGTCCTTGACTGGAATTGAACCTGCTGATGCTCTATCCACTGAGCAAACCGGCTAGGGCTGGAATATATTTTTAATAAAACAAAGATGACACAGTAAGAGAAAAAACAATCTGAAGAGCTTTCACTCCTATTCACAAGATAAATCCAAATCGCAACTATGCTGAGATGTCACTTTGCACCCATAAGATTGGCAAAGATCAGAGAAATGGACCAGACACAGGCGCTCTCACCCACTGACGAAGGGAACTCAGAACAGTCCATCTGGTTCTGGGTTGATCACTTTTCTTTTTACTGTCTGTATTTTATGATGTTCTGACATCTCAGGGGCTTGCAAACCTGGGGGACTGCCTCTCCTGGCATCGGCCAACTCAGAGAACACAAACAACTCCCTGTGAATGCACCTTGGATGTATAAACCAAGCAATCCACACACCCCCAACCTCATCTAACTCTCTCACACAGCCCACATCCCCCTGCCCCAATCACCGTAGGGCCAAGTGCCAGCTGCCCCTATCATGCAGAGCCCACTGAAATTATTCAAACTAGCCAATCATAAGCATTCAGTGTACCTACGCTGCCTTGTCCAATGCATCCTAACAAAACCCCAATAAAGGCCGATGCTTTCCTCTTATCACTCTGCCTCCTGGTGCTTCCCCATGTGCCCTGCGTGCCGCTCTCGTCTTGGGAACCATGAGTAACAAATTCTTTCTCAATGGCAGCCATCTCCTGATCTGTGGACCTCACCACACCGGATAAAAACACATCCCAGCCCGACCGGCATGGCTCAGTGGTTGAGCGTCAACCTCTGAACCAGGAGGTCATAGTTCGATTCCTGGTCAGGGCACATGCCTGGGTTGTGGGCTCGATTCCCAGTGTGGGGTGTGCAGGAGGCAGCCGATTGATGATTCTCTCTCATCATAGATGCTTCTATCTCTCCCTCTCCCTTCCTCTCTGAAATCAATAAAAATATATTTTAAAAAAACACAAATCCCGCCGAAACCGGTTTGGCTCAGCGGATAGAGCGTCGGCCTGCGGACTGAAAGGTCCCAGGTTCGATTCCGGTCAAGGGCATGTACCTGGGTTGCGGGCACATCCCCAGTAGGAGATGTGCAGGAGGCAGCTGATCGATGTTTCTCTCTCATCAATGTTTCTAGCTCTCTATCTCTCTCCCTTCCTCTCTGAAATCAATAAAAATATATTTTAAAAAAACACAAATCCCAGGCCCTGGCCGGTATGGCTCAGATGACTGGGCATCATCCTGTGCACCAGAAGGTTGCCAGTTCTATTCCCAGTCAGGGCACATGCCCAAGTGGTGGGCTAGATCCCGGTAGGAGGTGTGCAGGAGGCAGCTGATCAATGTTTTGCTCTCACATCAAATTTTCTGTTTCTCTTTCTCTCCCTCTCCCTTCCTCTCTCTAAAAATCAATTTAAAAAATTAAATTAAAAAAAATACCCACACACATTCTAGGTACATTTCAATATAGGTAGCACCTTTCAAAATTACACTAGCACAGAGGGAGCCTTTATCCCTGCAATTCTGCCTCCAGGAATTCAGCCGACAGAGATGACCCTGCAGGTGATGCTTTGCAGTATTATTAGAGCATGAGACTGGTCACCACCAAATGTCATCATCTGTCAGGTACCATCAGAATGTATCATCCAAGCTGTGGGCCTTCTAAGGGTGACAGGAGGCCCTGCTAATGATACTGACACCACGGCTGTGGACTAGGATTTCCACGTGCACCTCTGCCAAGTGAATGGGCACATTCAGGGTGACAGCAGCCCCATCGCTAAGGTCTCTGAGTGATTACGGTGAGCTCACTTCCCCGATGACCCACCAGCGACACTTGGCATAAGCAAGAAATGAGCCTCTGGGACAGGTCACTGAGTGGCAGGGCTGTTTGTCACACAGTGGGTCCTAAGCCATTCTGACTGATAGAGGCCAGGTCACACGGTCAGGACCAGGGCTGAATGGGCTTGCACGAAGCCAGGAGGCCAAGGGGCCCTAGAGGTAGCCCGCCCAGACTCTATGCTGACTGAGCGGCCCTGCATGGCCACCCAGCTGCCCTACTGGAAGGGGGCACAGAGTGCTGGTCCAGGCCACCTCGCCCAAGTTGTGTGCCTCTGCTCCCACTTACTGAGCACCTGCCACACGCTGAGCCCTGCTCTGAGCATTCCCTGAGCACTGATGCAGCTAATCTTCCTGTAAACCACAGAGAAAAGCATGTCTGTGATCCCGCTTTGCAAATAAGGAAACTGAGGCATAGAACAGCTGAATCACTTCCTCCGTGACTGCTGGGACCCCACATCTTGGCTCTCCTTTCATGTCTCTTTTCTCCATCCTTGCTGCCCCCTTGGCCCCCTCACTTGTTCACACAATGTACCATTCTCCTGCCAATAGCGCCTGATGCACCTTCAGCTAAGACACATAAGGAGACATGTGCAAGAGAAACACAAACCACAGAACACGAGCAAACCCAAACTTCCCTAAAACCTTCAACAGCAACCCCATGCCTCCATCCAGGATAAAGGCCACAACATACATGCATGATGCGTGGGTGATAGAAACGAGACAATTGTGACAAAATGTTGGGGTTCCTTTCTTTTTTTATTAATATATTTTTATTGATTTCAGAGATGTAGAAGGAGAAATAAACACATCAATGATGAGAGAGAATAATCCATTGGCTGCCTCCTGCACACCCCCTACTGGGGATCAAGCCCACAACCCCAGGATGCGCCCTGACCAGGAATTGAACCGTAACCTGGTTCATAGGTTGATGCTCAAGCACTGAGCCATATCAGCCAGGCAGTTAGGGTTCATTTCTTCAATCAAAGACAGAGGCAAGGTCCCCAAAACTTTTCCTTTCTACTGGTTCAGGCATTTGGGGCCTCTTGGGTGGACCCCACTCCCTCCGGTGCAGCCTGATGGGGCAGGAGGGGCAGGGCTGGGCAGGGCCCCATGGCTAATCCCCTTAGTCAGTAATCTTCTACACAGAAGCATTCCCGTGGCTCAGGCTGTGAGTCCAGCTGGCAGCAGCAGGAAAATCCCCAGTGGGGTCTCGGCCTGTTCTCACATGTGGTGACATGCGACTTGGTCAAGGTGGCAGGATTTGGGGACAGAAAGCCTGACGGCCCAAGACCCCCCCCTTAGAACCTGGGCCTTCCCATCTGTAAACAGCCAGGTCAAGCAGATGTCAGTTAAAGAACGCTGCCGGGGGCTGCAGGCCTCTCACCTATTTCTGTCCCCCTGAATCCTTGGGGCCCCACTGCCCTCATCTTTAGAGGAAAAACCAAGGTGAAAAGCAGGGACCTCACTTGCTCTGAGGCATGCTGTCCAAGGTCAAGGCAGGGTCTACCCAGGTCAAGGCCCAGGCCACCCTGCCAGGTCAGTAAGGCTCCACATGCCTTGGGGGCCCCTGAACAGCACCCCCTCCTCCCTACTCCTCCCACATCAGTGCAAGCTCAGCCCTCCTAAGACCTGCTCCTTCCTGGGCCCTCCCCACCCCACCACCAACTCCAGGGCACACAAAACCCTCCTGGGTTCCTCATCTCCCTCACCTCCCTCTACCCCCATCCAGCCGCCCCACAACCCCTCAGCACTGTCCCCACCAAGCAGCCAGAGCGTGCTCCGAAAAACGGACTCAGTGCATACTGCCCCGCTTCAACCTCCCAGCACCACCAACTAAACTCAGAACAAAACCGAGGCACAGAGGCAGAGCCACGGTCTCCGGCCCCAAGTGGCAGCCCTGCCTATCTCAGCTCCTGCCCCACACACGGACTGAGCGTCCTTGCTCAGAGGAATCACACTCATTTTGGCCGAAGGGCCCCTTTGCATGTTCCCTCTGCCTGAAAGCTCCACCCTCAGCTGCTGTTTCTCACTCAAGTCACCTCCTCTCCTGACTCCTACAGCAGGCCCTTGTCACTCATACTGCCACAACGTTTCACTTCCCTCTGCACACTCACCACTCTCCAGCATGGTTTTATTCAGGAGTCAGCAAACATTTTCCGTAAAGGACCAGACAGTGAATATTTTCCACACAGCAGGCTATACGGTCTCTGTCTTGAAACGCACTTTTGCCATTGTAGCACTTTTGCCATTGTAGCGTGAAAGCCGCATAGACAACATGTGAGCGAATGGGCGTGTCTGTGTCCCAATGAAACCAGCTGCGGACTTGTCCAGGGGGCCACAGAGTGTGGTCCTTGGCCTTATCTGAGAGGCCACCAATCTGAGAGGCCAGAGAGCAACGAAGGAATCCCCCTGGTCACTGATATGACTGACCGAGGCACCTAGAACCCCACATGGCCCACAGTAGGTGCTTGATAAATATTCAGTAAGCATTGTTCAAGGACCAAGAGGCAACTGCACGTCCTCACATGCTCTGAGTCCCACAGCCAACTCCAGCTTGTGCCAGGCTCTGCAGGAAGCAGTTTATGACGTGCAGTTAGTTCCCTTTGACTCACGTGTGGTCCCGAGGAGGGAAAATCGCAGTGCTCACATGGAGCCGACTACATGCCAGGCACCCTTCTAAGATCTCTGTACGCCAATTCACTTGGCCGAGACCTATGAGAAAGGTAGTCATCACGCCCATTTCACAGACAGAGACACTGAGGCGGAGTGTCCCCAACTGGTAAAGGTGGTCCAACTCCCAAGGCCTCTCCACGGAGCAGATCGAGGCTGCCAGTCCAAGTCACTTCTGTTGCATTCCTAGAAAGTGGCCAGGGCGGAATTCAAACTGAGAGCTTTCTGTCTCCTAAGAACACAGCTCACTCAACGAGGGATGTTGCAATCCCTGGTTACCATAAGGTCACAACTTCAGAGGAGGCCTCCAAAGATGACACCCGCCCCACCCCAGGCACACTGACCCCCCACTGTTCTTCGAGCACACCAGGCCTTTGCTTGAACTGTGCTGTCTTCCTACCCTCTCTCAGGCCTCCCTCAAATATCAAGGGAAGCCTCATTGAGGAGGAGGTATCTCAGCAAAAACTTGAAAGAGCCAAGGAAGCAAATGACAGATAAGGAGGATGAGTTTTCTAGGCAAAGGGCATAGCCTTTGAAAAGGCCCTGGGGCAGGACTATGCCTGGTGCCTTAGAGAAACAGCGAGCCCTATGTGGCTGCAGCAGAGTGAGCAAAGGTGAAAGAGGGAGATGAGGCCGGGGAGGGGACAGGGGCATGCTGTACAGAACCTTGTGAACCATGGGCAGGACTTTTACCTGGAGGAAGCTTAGGAGTCCTGGAGGGTTGTGGGCAGACAAGGAATGGGACCTGACTCCGTTTCTAATGGGAGCCTTCTGGAGTGGGCTGTAGGGAGCATGTGAAGGGACGGAGGACTAGGCCAGCGATGGATGGGGGCTGGACCAGGTGGAGGCAGAGGAGGGGAAGTGGGTAGATGCTGGGTCCATTTTGAAGGCTGAGCTGACATAATTTGCTAACAGATTAGATGTGGGAGGAGTTGGGAGGTCTGGGAAGAAGTCGACTGTTCTGAGATATCATGGGAACGGGAAGGACAGGAGGGAAATGGCTCCGAAACAGCAGACCACAGCTCAGCCCCAAAGCCCACAGGCTGCTCATAGGCCCCACAGTGGGCTGTGAATGTGTCCAAGCCCCAGGAACCAGGTGCCCCACACAACTCCTAAAACCCAGTGGAGAGCCCCATCAGGCCTTCTCTGGACCAGGACTTGGGAGCCCAGGCGTTTAAAGTAACCAGATTCTAAATACCAAGATACGTTTCACCTCCCATCAGATTGGCCAAAATGACAGAGGCTGATAACATCCGAAGCTGGCAACACTGTGGGGAGACAGTCTCTCTTGGCCCCTGCCACACCTTCCTGGAAAGCCATCGCGTATCTGATAGGCATTTTTCAATTGCTAGCCCCTGCCCAGCCATTCCAAGGTGGGACTCCACCTTCTAGGAACTGAAGCACCCGCGTTCAAAGGCAAGACATTTACTGCTTGTAACAGCAAAAGGCAACTCCAGAAATAATCTGAATGTCCCTCAGCAGGAGGCTGGTGAATCAGCAGTGGCTGGTGCCTACAGCAGCTGTTGCTAACATTCATCAAGCACCCTCATCCCATTTTATAGAGGGGGACACTGAGGGCTCAGAGAGATCAAAGCATTTGCTCTTCAGTGGAACCCAGGCAGCTAACTCAGGGATTCCCACCCTCTTAACCACGGCACATTATTCTTCCTCTCTGAAAAAAATAATTGATACCAGCATGGGGGGAAAAATCCAAACTATTACGGACAAAAAGCAAGCAACTTACAGAGTAACAGGTATAGTACAGTGGCTCTCCACCAGGGTGACTATCTCCAGGGGACACTGGGCCATGTCTGGGACATCTGTAATTGTCACAACTGGGGGGATGAGCTCCTGGCATCAGGTGTGTGGGGGCCAGGGATGCTGCTCAACATCCTCCAGTGCCCAGGACAGCCGCCCCAAAACAATAAATTTTCTGGCCCCAAAAGTCAATAGTGCCAAGGAAAGAGACCCCGGTGTAGCATGAACCATTCTGGTGAAGAATGTGCAGACCTTTCTATGTGTTTATATAATTGTACAGCAATAGGAAAAGGGAGGACAGCTCTTACCCAAACTTCACAGAACTTAGGTCAAGAAAAGTGGGTTTGGAGGGGAGAGGCAGCCCTTTAAAGAGAGTAAAATCAAGATTAGCTGGGAGAGGCAGATATCTGTGGATTTCGGTGACAGGCAGGGAGGGCCAGCCCATATCTTCCTGGCCCCAGGCTCAGCTGGGATTGGATCTGTCCCTAATCAGCTGACCTAACCCCTGATAAGACAAATGTCTGCTCCGTAGCTTTCCAGTGGTCTGGGGCTATTTTGTCTCTGACCAGCCAGGCCAGGGGGCTGACAGCAGAGGTCAGGGTGCTGAGAAAGGACCTCACTGGGGCCCTCCGCCACGTGCGGTGCTAGCCAGGCAAGGACACCGGCTGAACGAAGGCGGGGCGACCGGATGGTCGGAAGGAAACAGGTCATCCACCAGGCAGTTCCAGATGGCAGTGGCAAAGGAAGCAGTGGGAGTCTTCCAGAGCCCAGGATGCTCACTCTGGCTCTCTCCTCAGACACTTCTCCCAGCTCCCAGGCAGCGCAGCATCTCCCTGCCTGCCAAGAAAGCTTTTGGAGGCCCAGGGGAGGAGGAGGATGGATGCCCATGGGGGTGTCTAGAGGGCTCCGCCCATAAAGGCTATAAGGGAGGAGCAAAGCGTTCTTTGGATCAGGAAACTTCCTATTTGGGAGCTTATGACCTCAACTGAGAAGGAACCGCAGTGGCTCGGCCCTGTACTCCGCCCCAGGTAAAGGGGGCCTGTAGCTGGTGGGGCGACCTGGCTCCCTACACCTGCTCTGCGGGAGGATAAGAAAGGCAGGCCAAGGAGAGGGGCAACCAGGAGGCAGTGGTCCTCCAATGGCGACAGCAGACCCCCAGTGTCCAGGGAAAAGGCTTAGAGGGGCCTACCCTTCCGCGCCTACTTCAAGAGCCCCAGCTCTGAAAATGCCTGGAGACGTCATGCCTTGGGCCCCCTCCCGTGGGAGGGAGGTAAACTGAGGCCCAGCAAGGGAAGAAATGGCCACTTTCACAAAAAGAGAAGAGATGGTGGGGAGGCCGACCCAGAAGGCCACAGAGACCTCCCTCCTCCACCCCAGCTGCCCCAGGCCTTTCCGACCAGTAAGATCTGCCCATAGGCTGACCGCCTGCGAGGGGAAGGGGCGAGGTCAGGAAGCTGACACCGGCAAGGAGTGCGGCCCCGAAGGTGGGTCCAGGCAGGAGGGCACATCTGGCACAGTGTCACCCCATGTCCTGCCCCACCTTGGAGACAGGGCCCCCTCCCCGGAAAGCGGGGTGCTTCATCACTCCACACACGCAGAGCAGCCCCCTCCCAACAAGACAGGAAGGCTGCCGTCCCCGAGCGCCCTGGGCAGGAGGCGGAACACTCACCCGCCGCGCGCCCCAAGGGGGGGTTTCACCGCCCCGGAGACGAGGACCGGTCTCCCGCACGCTTCCAAGCAGGATGCTCCACCCATGGCCTCCCAGAATGGGGCCCCGCACCCAATGCCGCCCCCAGTCCGCGTCCCCCCGCAAGGGATCCCGGGAATAGACGACGCCACTCCGAGCCCCCAGGCGGGGGTCCCACCTCCCTCGGGCCC
>NW_005354255.1:900223-912245 GCF_000412655.1 Myotis brandtii | reverse complement strand
GGAGAGCCTCGAGCGCCCCCACGCGCCCAGGGTGTGGAAGGGCGGCGCATTCCAGTCACTTCACATTGTAATGGTAGTAATATATATGGAAATAAATAATACTTACAATTAATAAGTTATTTATTACCATACTACAAATAACACAATATTGTGTTAAATATTTTAATATAAATAGTAATTATAATATGATGGCGTTTAATTTTCATTATGCACGATGTAAAATTATATGTATTATGATGTTATTACTAAATAAAATTAACATATTATTATATAAGTAGTATTAATGTGTAATGTAGAAATGTTACATATAACATTATTTATAATATAATGATAAATATACATAATAATATTACTAAATGCTAGTCTCAGTGCCAAAGCCTTTGACATGCAAAATCTCCGTAAGTTAGGGACCTGTTTTTCACTATTAGTATATTCCCAATATCTAACACAGAACCTTATACCTAGAAAACAATAATTATTGTATAATACTGATCAAGCCGATAAAATCTATTGTCATTCCCATTTTGCACATGAGAATTACACAAAGAACCATGCTGTCAATCAGTGTATTTATGTATGAAGAATAATTGTATCACTGTTGTTATTAAAGTCTAATGGTGAAT
The DNA here is from genome assembly GCF_000412655.1 of Myotis brandtii. Lineage (NCBI taxonomy): Eukaryota > Metazoa > Chordata > Mammalia > Chiroptera > Vespertilionidae > Myotis > Myotis brandtii. Next base: position 911,622 of record NW_005354255.1, on the reverse strand, counting down.
TTATTTGTGATATGACTAGACGGTTGTTAATTGTGAGGTCATGATTTGAGGAGTAATAAATGCTGCTGTCAGTAGTTTTCTTCATAACTAATGATTTCTGCTATGGGGAGTGGCTGGGGGTAGGTGGAGGACCCAGACGTCCTGCTAGTGAAGGACGGGAGCTGGGATGTTTCACTCGGGCCTGCCTGACTCCAGAGACATGGTCCCCCATCACTGTCTGGGGTGCTGGGGAGACATCACCCTGGAGTTTGGTAGAGATGCGGAATCTTGTACCCCACCCACCTCAGACCTCCTGCATCAGAAACTCCTGGGGTGGGACTCCACCGTCTAGGTTTCAATGAATCCCCTACTCCTGGGGTGGGACTCCACCGTCTAGGTTTCAATGAGTCCCCTAAGGCAATGTGCATGCCTGAGAGTTTGAGAAGCACTGGTTCATACAACTGGGGAAGGGCTGGGGGTTGGATTAGTGATTAAGGATCATGAAAATGAAATTTAAATTTTTTTTTCAGGTTTGATTCTGAACCTCTCCCAGCCCTCAACCTGGGCCCTCAACCTGTGCCCTGACCAGGAATCGAACCCTCACCTCCTCGTTCATAGGTCAATGCTCAACCACTGAGCCACACCGGCCGGTACTGACTTCTCTTCTTGAATTTACCTCACAGTTGTAGGCTTGTGCGTCACTGACATCACTGTCCTTTTAGAGGAGGGGTCCTCAAACTTTTTAAACAGGGGGCCAGTTCACTGTCCCTCAGACCGTTGGAGGGCCGGACTATAGTTTAAAAAAAAACTATGAACAAATTCCTATGCACTCTGCACATATCTTATTTTGAAGTAAAAAAACAAAACGGGAACAAATACAATATTTGTATTTGCATGTGGCCTGCAGGCCGTAGTTTGAGGACCCCTGCAAGGCAATGTGCATGCCTGAGAGAGTTTGAGAAGCACTGGTTCACACAACTGGGGAAGGGCTGGGGGTTGGATTAGTGATTAAGGATCATGAAAATGAAATTTAAAAATTTTTTTCAGGTTTGATTCTGAACCTCTCCTGGTGGGAAGTCAATACTAAAACTGAAAAATCAAGAAGTGGCAAAACAGGCATTATTTAGAGATGAAGAAATGAATGTCAGCATAATTTAACTTAAACTAAGAGGACAGCCCCTCTGGGAAGGGAGAAATTGTGGGATGACAATGCCACTGCTAATTTTAACAAACCTGAAATAGAATTCGACTCTTTAAAGCACACGTGTGTATAAACTTTAGTTTTTAAAAAATGAATATGTAAAGAGAAAAAACCAAGCTGGTGCAAGGGTCAGGGGTGGAGGTGGGAGGGGACAGCAGAGGAGGCAGGGAATGGAGAGGAGGGAGGGGCCGGGGTCTGTGTGGGGCAGCGGCTTCTGGTCCTCCTGATTCATCCTCCCACGTCCCTGCTCCCTTATTATACCCTTATTATTTTTTTATTATTTATTGATTTTTAGAGAGAGGAAGAGAGAGACGTTGACTTGTGCTTCCCCCTATGTATGCTTTCACTGGTTGCTTCTTGCATATGCCCTCACCAGAGATCAAACCCCCGACTTTGGCGAAAGGGGAGGACGCTCCAAGCAACTAACTACCCAGCCACTTTTCTGGTTTTACAAGATGGAAAACTGAGGCTGCCGGCTGGGGCCAATTGCCTGGTTTCTGGCGCCCCCTCGTGGTCACATATGCTATTAGCATCAACGCTAGGTACCAGCTAGGAGGGACCCTTGTGTCTCCCCTCCCCCTCCCCATATTCCATTCATTCATTCATTCCTTCATGCATGCATGCATTCATTCATGCCACAAATACTTATTGAGCACCGCCTGTGTACCAGGAACTGTTCTAGGCCACTGGGATACAGGAATGAGCAAGACAAAATCCCTGACCTCAATAAGGTGACATTCTAGAAGAGATAGATAAACAAGCACAAGACAGAAGATAGTTTCAGCTGCTAATAAACCCTTTGAAAATAACACAGATGTGACTATAGAATGTGATCGAAAAGGACAGGCTCAATATCTATTATGCGTTAAGCACCTATTCCAGCGCGGCCCAAGAACTACAACGCAAGCCAATGTAATGGCCAATTTTTTAGATTTTATTTATTGATCGATTTGAGAGGGAGAGAGATAGTGATTTGTTGTTCCATCTGCTCATGCAGTCATTGGTTGATTCTTGTATGTGCCCCGATCAGGGATTGAACCTCCAACCTTGGTATATTGGGAGGACGCTCTAACCAACAGAGCCAAGGCAATACAAGCCAATTTAAATGTAAAATCTTAACCGTTAGCCCTAGCTGGTTTGGCTCAGTGGTTGGAGAGCTGGCCCTCGGACTTAAGGATCATGGGTTCGATTCAGGTCAAGGGCACCTACCTTGGTTGCAGGCTCGATCCCCGGCCCAGTTGGGGTGCGTGCAGGAGGCAACTAATCAATGTGTCTCTCTCACAGTGATGTTTTTCTCTCTGTGTCTCGCCCCCTCCCTTCCACTCTCTCTGAAAATCAATGGGGGAAAATATATCCTTGCCCTAGACAGTTTAGCTCAGTGGATAGAGCATCAGCCTGCAGGCTGAAGGGTCCCAGGTTCGATTCTGGCCAAGGGCACATGCCGGGATTGCAGGCTCAATCCCCAGTAGGGGGCGGCTGATCAATGATTCTCTCTCTCATCATGCTTCTCTCTGTCTCTCTTCCTCTCTCTTCCTCTCTGAAATCAATAAAGATATATAGAAAAAATATATATCCTTGGGTGAGGATTAACAAAAAAATGAAATCTTAGATGTTATTTAAAATTTTCCACTAACCACAATATAAAAAGCAAAATAGAAAATGGTAAGATTAGTTTAACCACATGTCTCATTTAACCCAACATATGCAAAATATCATTGCAACATAGAGTGGATAGTAAAAATAACAAGCTGTGTGGTACATTTACACTGTGGAATACTATGCAGCAGTAAAAAAGGGGGGGGTCTCTTACCCTTTGAGACAGCATGGAGGGAGGGACCTGAAGACTAGTATTATGCTAAGTGAAATAAACCAGTCAGAGAAAGACGAGTATCACATGACATCATTCAGATGTGGAATCTAATGAATAAAATAAACTGACGAACAAAATAGATCCAGAGACATAGAACCATGGAACAGACTGTTGAATCTCAGAGGGAAGGTGGGGGTGGGTGTGTGCACGGAGAAAAAAATCAACCAAAGAACTTGTATGCATATAAGCATACTCCATGGACACAGACAATAGTGTGGTGAAGGCCTGGGGCAGAGGGTGGGGCCAGCTAGAAGGGGGTCAATGAGGAGAAAAGGGGGACATATGTAATACTTTCAACAATAAAGATTTTTTTTTAAGTTCCATGTAAAAATATAACGAGCCCAACCAGTGTGGCTCAATGGTTGAGTGTCGACCCATGACATATGTAATACTTTCAACAATAAAGATTTTTTAAGTACCATGTAAAAATATAACGAGCCCATCCAGTGTGGCTCAATGGTTGAGTGTCGACCCACGAATCAAGAAATCACAGGTTCGATTCCCGTTCAGGGCACATGACCAAGTTGCGGGCTCCATTGCCAGTTGGAGGCATGCAGAGGCAGCTCGACAATGTTTCTCTCTCTCTAACCGTCTCCCTTCCTCTCTAAAATCAATAAAACCATATTTTTAAAAAATAACAAGCTATTTTACATTCTTTTGGGAGTACCGCGTCTCCCAAGTCTGGTGTGTTTTTCGTATTTAACCACATCTCATGCATTGGGATCAGTCACCTGTGCGTAGTATCTAGAAGATGTGGACCTACTGTGTGCCCTGTCCTGTTTTAAGCACTTTATGGACATTTATTCATTTACTCACCCTTCGAAACTCCCCTAGAAAGTAGCTGCTAGTGTTTCCCCTATTTTTTAGATGAGGTAACTGAGGAGACCCAAAGCTACCCAACTGGGAAATGACTGAAGCTTCTTTGCACAGGAATCTGGCTGGTCACTTCGTAGCACAGAAGCAGAATTTGCTCTCAGATCTGCAGGGCAGGAAGGAGCCAGCCCTGCCACAATTCCTGAGATGGCACACGTGGTGGAAGGCACGGCAAATGCAAAGGCTTGGCGGTTCCCGCTGCAAAGAGAGCAGAGGGGAGAGGGAGGGGGCCGGGAGGAGTTTCATTCTTTTATTTCTTAGTTGATTCATTAAACCTTTCCCCAGGACCAGCCTATATGTGCTGGCCCCAGTGCTGCTGTCAGCAAGCGGCCCAGGGGTGAATGGCCCAAGCAGGGCACGACCCGGTGTCCCTGGCCTGTGGGCGAGCAGGGGTTAAGGCCAGCTGCTCCCACGTGAGAGCACCTTACGACAGAGCCACACACCCAGCCAGCCTCCCTGTCTCGCTCATACTGCCAGTTCGCCTGTGCATGTCGCATGTTGCCCTGCTGGTTCCACCTGGCACGGGACCCGCCAGCCTACAGCTGCCACAAGCGAGGAAAAGTTGAGCAAACAGGTGGGGAGGACAGAGCTCAAACCTCAGGTTCCCTCCCCACCCCCATGCCAGGCGGGCACCCAAGCCCAGGCTCCTGCTGCCTGCCCAGAGGCCTCTCAGCCTCCTAGACAGGTAAGTCCCGCTCTGCCCGTCATCCCGGGGCCATTGCTGGGGCCGGACTCCCCACCACGGGGACCTGGGACCCCCGCTTCCCTTCCCGCAGCTCCCCTGAAAGCAGGAAGCTGACACTCCTGCGTGGGCACTGACATAGTTTCTAAAGGATTATCTGGCTGGCAGCTACTGCCCCTGGCAGTCAGCCCAGGACGCCAGAGCCAGAGACCTAAAAGGGTCATTGTTGGCCCAGGTGGTGCCAGGGGGCCGAGGGGGCACGGGTTGGTCTCTCTGATCCTCCAAACGAAGGACGGGAAGTCGGGCAGGGAGGTGGCAGGCGGGGCAGCCTGGCACCTGGTCAATGTGGGGGCCTCTTCTGAGAATTGCACGGGCCTCCCACCACCGCTGGCACCTGCAGGAGCTGGGGAGACAGGTCCTGGGGTCGCCTTACCTTGCTTCTCCTGAAGGTGAAATGCAGGAGGGGGTGGGGGCAGGCAAATGGTTGTCACAACAGTCCCCAGAGCAGGCTGTGGGCAAGGAGCCAGGATGGTCTTTGGGCGTAGAACCTGGAGAGGAGAGGGGATGGGTGGCAAGACATTTTTCTGGGTCATTTGCTCCCAGACGTGCAGGACAAAAGGAGCTTCCTGAGAGCCAGTGTCTGATCGCACCTCAAATCTCTTTGTCCGGAACCAAGTGGGTCCCTTGGGGCTGGGAAGGCATAGGCATCTGAGACGCGGGGCACAGAGTGGGCCTGGCATTTGGGATCACCCCAGGGCAGCATGATCATGGAGCCCCAGGGAGCAGGGAGGCTTGAGATTTGGGGGGTTGTGGGATTGTGAGGGATATGTTTCGACTCAGACAGCCTCCAGCCATTTCTCCTATCTGGATCTCAGTTTTCCAGTCTGTAAAGTGGGTATAAGAGCCACCAGATAGCAGGGCTGCTGAGAACACACATCACAGGGTCAGCAGTAGATGCTAGTCGTGTGGGGATTGCGGGAAAAGGTGTCTCACTCAAAATCAGACCTCAGGCCAGCCACTTTCCTGTTTTATTCTTTTGGGGGTACCGCACTTCCAAATCTGGTGTGTTTTTTATACTTAGCCCTGGCTCAGAGAGGCGCAGCCACTTGTCCAGGGCTGCACAGCGAAGTTTGGCTGTCAGGCAGATAGGAGTCAAAATGTAGAGAGCAGGAAGGTCTGGGGGCTGCCCATGCCCCCTGACCGACGTCCCAGGCTCAGCATCTTATGAATTTCCGCCTCCCTGGCTCAGTGCTTCCATGAGGCCCTGAGTTCTGGGGAAAGTTCACTTTCTAGTATGGGTTTCTGTTCTTCCTCCTCGTCCTGGTCCGATGCCAGAGGAGCAGTGTTTGCTCAGGGTGGAGTCTGACACTCTTTGGAATGGACTGAGGTTCATTAGTGGGAGATATGAATGGGAGGAGGAAGTGCCCAGGGACTGGACCGGAATGTATGGAGCACCGACTGTGTGCCGGGCGCTGTTCTGGGCTTTGGGGATTCAGAAAAGGTCCCTGGTCTTGTGGGCTTGTATTTTGGTGGAGAAAGACAGAGAAGAGACATAATAAGGAAGTAAACTATCCTAAATTGTATCCTGAGTCAGAGAGCGGTCAGTTTCACAGGAAAAAAGAAGTAAAAGAAGTTCGAGAAATAGGAATGAAATAGACAGGAAGACATTTTATAATCTTAACTAAAGATTAGGGAGGGCTCACTTGATAAGACTTGAAGGAAGTACTTGGGGGCATTGGAAGCAGAGGTGACGTCAGGTGTAAAGGCCCCAGGGCAGGTGGTTGGAGGACAGTGAGCGAGGGGGAGAGTGGGAGGAGGGGAGGGCAGGAAGGGGATGGGGCAGGTCGTGTGCGGCCTTGGGAAGGACTTGGGCTTTTCCTGGAGGGAGCGAGGAGTCTGTGGGCAGAGGATGGACCAGACCTGATTCAGGTGCTCACAGGTGCCCTCTGGTGGCTGCAGGGAGAACAGACTGTGACAGGAAAGGGCAGGAGCGAGGGGGCCAGGGCTGAGTGGACTGGGTTGGTCCAGGTGGGCAATGATGGGACTAGACCAGGCGTTGGGAAGGACTTGGGCTTTTCCTGGAGGGAGCGAGGAGTCTGTGGGCAGAGGATGGACCAGACCTGATTCAGGTGCTCACAGGTGCCCTCTGGTGGCTGCAGGGAGAACAGACTGTGACAGGAAAGGGCAGGAGCGAGGGGGCCAGGGCTGAGTGGTCTGGGTTGGTCCAGGTGGGCAATGATGGGACTAGACCAGGTGGAGGCAGAGGAGAGGGGAGAAGTGGGCAGATTCTGGAAAGACTTGGTAGAACTACAGCACAGCATATGCTGATGTTTGAGAAACAGATTGGGGTCCAGGGTGATTTGGAAGAAAGGTGGGAGAATGTTCTGGGGCTTGAAGATTTTAATGGTGAGTGGGACAAGTAACTGGGAGGTAGTTAGAAATATGAGGGGGGAGGCTTGGATGCTGGAGTGAGGCCTTTCTGTATTATGGTGCTAAAGGATAGTTTTCCCCAAAAAAGGTAAAAACATGACTCTCATACTAATATGAAAACAAACAGGTGCGTTATGAGTTTGTTTAACACATTAATTAATGCGGGAACCAGTAAGAGTTTACAGCCTGTTCAAGAATGAGTGTAAAGAAAGAACACACACACAGGGCATCAAGAATGCTGAAATGAATTTACAAATCAATTCAAAACGGGTCAATAGTCCCAGGGCAATCATCTGTGGCCCACGGGACAAAATCCATCTGCACTCCTCTGGACAAGACTCCTCTGCAATAGCACCAGTTTCCTGCAATTTACATGCCTGTAAAATAGGTCACAGGTGACGAGAGGCATGGGTGACTTGGGAGGGAGGGTATTGCCAGAATCCGGCATTAACCAGATGCTCAATAAGTATGCTTGCAATGGATGCTAGGGAGCTATTGAATGTTCTTGAGCTAAAGCCACAGCTCATTCACTGCACTTTCATTGGAGGGACTATTTGTTGAATACCTGCTCTCCCTGCTGGTCTGTGAGTTCTACTATTGTAGTATCCCCAGTGCCTAGAACAGTGCCTGTTATGCAGTAGGCACTAAACAAACAAACAAACAAACAACTCACCTACTGTTCTGAACAGAGTAGGAAGGCCAGTGCTGTGAGAGGACAGATTTCAGGTTGGGCAGGTTCAGCCACAAAGCAGATAAGGACTGTCAACATGGGGGTTACAGGGAACCTTTAACGGGGATGGTCAGAGGGGAGTTGGCCTGGGGTCCTGTTGCGAGGCCAGACTGAAAACAGGGGCTGTAAGAAAGGTGTCAGGGGTCCGGGTCCTACCCGGCTGCTGCACAGGACAGACCCTTGATACAGACAGTTTTGGGGGCGCCCTCCAGTCCTGGGGACACCATAATCCACCTTTGTCTTTCCCACTGGGGCTTGTGTCCCTCTCCTGGTCTGGAGTGGAGAGGGGAGCACAGGGAGCACACAGGCAAACCTTCCGCGCGCCTGCCACATGCCGGATGCACGAACATTCGAACCTTCCCAAGGATAGGACTCAAAGTCGGAACCAGGTCCCCATCACACAGCTGGGGAAACTAAGGCAAGAGTCAGAGGGGTTGGGACTCATGCCAGGCTCAGCGACCCCCTTTCCACAGAGCTTCCTTTTAGAGCTTCGACATCTGAGCCCCCTCCAGCTGCATTCCCTACTTCAAGCTCCTAGGAAGGTCTACAAGCCACCCTCACTTTCCCTTTCCTCCTACATCAAAGCGCTGTCACTTAGGGGCACCAGGACCCCACACTGCCATCCCCGGGGACATCATTGCTCAGTCCTCACACGCTCTCCGGGAGTCCGCCACACCCAGAATCTGCCCTTCCTCAAACCCCAGAATGCGCGCCCCCCTTCTCTCCCACACAGTCCAGTCATGAGGAAAGCATCAGACCAGCCCAGGTGAGAGGCATTCTACCGAGTCCCGGGCCAGTCTGTTCCAGACGGGAAAGGTTGTGGGACGAGGGGAGTGGAGCCCAAGCTGGCTGAACGCACTGGGGATCCGGGGTGGGTCCCGGGGCAGAAAAGGGATCTTAGTAGAACCTGTTACAACGTGGAGTTTACTTAATGGTGACTTGGCAATGTTGCTTTCTTCATTTTCACAAATATACCAATGTCATGTACAATGTTAATGTTGGGGAAAACCGGGTGAGGAGCATATGGGGACTCTCTGAATTATATCTACAACTTTTCTGTAAATTTAAAATAGTTCCAAAATAAAATGTTCATTAAAAAAAGGGGTGGGGAGGGGGGGAAACAACATCTAACAGGGCCTCCAGGTTTGGCCTCCCTAGTCCCCCTCTCCCCACCACAGTCAGCGCTCCCTCCAAGTAGCCACCAAAGGGCGCCTCTGAGCACCTAAGGAAGTCCCACCCTGGCCCCCACAATATGTCTTCCCCGCAGCAGCCACAAGATGGCGCCAGTGAGCACCTGAGGCAGGTCTTTCCAATGTTCATGGATCTCCAGGGCTTCCATCCCCCTCCCCCCCCCCCCCCACCCCCCCAAAAAACAAGCCCAAATCTCAGAAGGCCCTGGGTGACCTGTCCCTGTCCCCTCCCTGCCCTGACCTCCTCACTAACCCCCTCCGCTCACTCTGCTCCAGCCATGCAGGCCTCTTCTCTGTTCTTCCAACATGCCAGGCATGGTCCTACCCCAGGGCCTTTGCACACGCTGTTCACGCCACCCAGAACACCTTCCCCCAGATCTCCCCATGGCCCCCCCTCACCTCCTTCGGGTCTAACTGTTTCTCTGCCCAGGCGCCTCTCACCTAGGTCACTCTTACTAAACTCAGTTCTCATCTCATCTCGAGTGCTACCTCCTCAGAGAAGCTCGCCCTGAGCCCCCAGTCCAGGTCGTGTCTCCCTGCCAATGCTCTCAGAAGTCTACGTTGTACTTTTACTTACTTTTTTTGATGATTTCATTATGGTCTACTTCCCCCGGGGATCCTGGGCTTTCTTTGGAGCAGGGACTGGGTTAGTGTTGTCAGTCCTGTGTGTACACAGTGGGCACTCAATAAATGCTGATGACTGAGCCATATCCCAGAGCTGCTTCAGGACATTCTTGGGTTCCGGTCTGACCTGTTAGGCCACAGATGACCTCAGCTTCTTGTAGCACACCAGCAAGGCAGCCTCCACCAGGAAGTTTCAAAGCCCAGGAACAAAGCCCCCAGGCTCCTACTCCTCCTGGCAGCTGACACCCTGGGGGACCTCAGCCCAGCCTCTGCCCTCTCTGGGCCTCAGTTTCCCCGTAGATGCTCAGAAGGGGCCAAGCAAGTTCATCTTGCAAGTACTTCCGGGACCTCACCGTCCCCTGCATCCCTCCCTAACCCCTCATGCCACACCTGCTCTGCCCTTTCCTGGTTGAAGTTGGCGCTGCAATTTCAGGGGGGAAGTTGGTCCCCATTACTTCTTCATGCACTTAGTGCGTAGCAGGGGCTTGAAACATTTTTGTTGAGTGATTGACTGAATGAATGAAAACATGAATAAAGTGGGTGGATGAAAAGCAGATTTTTAACTCCATAAAGTGACCTGGAGGTCAGGGGTCAAGGGAATGGGGGCTCGGGGCCAGTGCTCTTCTCCAAAACCTGGGACACGAGCACAGGGTCATCTCATGGGTATACCAAGGAGCCTCTGAGTGCTCTTGAAAAGGGCATAGCAATGTGAGATCAGAATAATGGGGGGCTGGAGGAAGACCATCTGTCCTGGGGTGAGCGTCCTCTTTCCACGAGGGGTTTAGAGTGGGGTGTCTCTACCCCAGCGCTATTGACATTTGGGGTCAGCTCATTCTCTGTGGGGGCCATCCTTGTATCTGTGGGGTGTGGAGCAGTATCCCTGGCCTCCATCCACTCGCTGCCAGGAACACTTCCAGTCACGACAGCCACAGAATCTGAGACATCATCCAGTATCCGCTGGAGGCAGAATGGCCCCACAGGGCGAAGTCCTGATAGCGAGGATCTGAGGTCAGACAGCCAGGCCCCCCTCTTATTGGTCAGGCTGTCACTTGACCCGCCTGGCCTCAGTTTTCTCAGCTGTAAAATGCGCACGTGAATGTCACATGTAACATGATATTGGCGTGAAGCAATCACTAAGTAAAAGTGACCCAGCAGCCTCATTTCCATGGATTCAGTCCATTCATTCTATAGATAATGGCACTGCGATCAGGTGGCAGGGAGTGTAGGGACTCAGCATGTTCCCCAGCTCCAGGATGTCACCTCCAGGCCACTTGTCTGATTGCCAAACGTGTGCCCCAGTCAGCAAGTCCTCCTGAGTAACTGCAGCCACAAACCCCCGTGTGTGTGCGCGCAAGCGCCAGTAGGGAACTTATTTATGTTTTTTCCTATGACCCATTAAAACTAATACACAGCTATTCAAAAAATGTTTGACCTTGTTTCTACCTAAAATCAACTTCTGTGCTGGCAGCTGAACGTTACATAGAGAAAGGCTGTCTGAAGTACCAAGTGGGTCTTCAGCAGAGGTTTATTGCTTTGGTAGCATTTGGGGACCCTTGAGGAGCCGATCATGGCTGACTGGGGTATCCAGACTAGTATTTTGGGGGAAACTGCAGTTGGGAGGAGTGAGAAGACACTTTGGGGGGCCTCAAAGGCTTTGATTATACTGTCTGTCCTTTTCATTTGACAAACTCTTATTCAACATTCAAAACCCCATTGCCGAGCCGGTGTGGTGGTTGAGCCTCCACCTATGAACAAGAGGGTCACGGTTCGACTCCCGGTCAGGGCACATGCCCAGGTTGGGGGCTCAATCCCCAGTAGGG